>NW_026625284.1:0-2676 GCF_030028575.1 Malurus melanocephalus | reverse complement strand
GGAAAGGGGCAGCTGTGAAGGCACTGCCAAGAACCCCTAAAAAATTCCTGTGCGGATTGTTTGCTGATCCCATCCCGCTGGGAATGGGAAAGAGAATGGGGGGCTGTGAGGGTGAGCCTGAGTGACCCTAAAAAATCCCTCTGGGATCGGTTTGCTGATCCCATCCTTCACCAGCCAGGAATGGGAATGAGGGGGCTGTGAGGGTGAGGGTGAGGCTGAGCACCCCTAAAAGAAACCTGTGGGGTCGGTTTGCTGATCCCATTCTTCAAAAGCCGGGAAGGGAATGGGAATGGGGGGCTGTGAGGGTGAGCCTGAGTGACCCTAAAAAATCCCTCGGGGATCGGTTTGCTCATCCCGTCCTCCACCCTCCAGGAATGGGAATGGGAATGGGAATGGGAATGGGAATGGGAATGGGAATGGGAATGGGAATGGGAATGGGAATGGGAATGGGAATGGGAATGGGGAGGGGGCAGTCGCATCCCCAGCGCTCCTCGAAGGATTTTTTGGGATCAGAGCCGGGTCGGGTTTCCCCTGGGAACGAACGGCTCTGGAGCCGCTCGGCCGGAGCTCGGGAATGAGGAAGGAGCGGGGATTTTCACAACCCCGCTCGACAAACACACGGAAATGGGGACGGGGAGAGCTGGGAACGATTCACCCCCGCTGGCAGCGCCCCCCAGCTCCGGGCTGCACCCCGGCCTGGCACTGACCACTGACCAATGGCCTGGCACTGACCAACAGCCTGGCACTGCCCACCATCCGGCCTGGCACTGACCACTGACCACTGCCCGTCCTGGCACTGACCAACAGCCTGGCGCTGCCCACTGCCCGGCCTGGCACTGACCACTGACCACCACCTGGCCTGGCACTGCCCACTGACCACTGCCTGTCCTGGCACTGACCAATGGCCTGACACTGACTACTGCCCACCACCCAGCCTAGCACTGCCCACTGCCCAGACTGGCACTGCCCACTGCCTGTCCTGGCACTGACCAACAGCCTGGCACTGCCCACTGCCCACCACCTGGTCTGGCACTGCCCAACGGCCTGGCACTGCCCATTGCCCACCGCCCAGCCTGGCTCTGCCCACTGCCCGGACTGGCACTGCCCATTGCCCAACACCCGGCCTGGCACTGACCACTGCCCAATGGCCTGGTACTGACCAACAGCCTGGCACTGCCCACCACCCGGCCTGGCACTGCCCAATGGCCTGGCACTGTCCACTGACCGGCCTGGCACTGCTCACTGCCCAGCCAGGCACTGACCACCACCCAGACTAGCACTGCCCACCACCCACCACCTGGTCTGGCACTGCCCAACGGCCTGGCACTGCCCACTGACCACTGCCCGTCCTGGCATGGACCACTGCCCACCACCTGGACTGGCACTGCCCACCGCCCGGCCTAGCACTGCCCACTGACCACTGCCCGTCCTGGCATGGACCACTGCCCACCACCTGGACTGGCACTGCCCACCGCCCGGCCTAGCACTGCCCACTGTCCACCCTGGCACTGACCACTGCCCATCCTGGCACTGCCCAACACTCGGACTGGCACTGCCCACTGCCCAATGCCTGGCCTGGCACTGCCCAATGCCCAGCGTGGCACTGCCCACTGCCCAGTCTGGCACTGTCCACTGCCCACCGTCCGGCCTGACACTGTCCACTGCCCAACAGCCTGGCACTGTCCACTGCCCACCGTCCGGCCTGACACTGTCCACTGCCCGGCCTGGCATGGACCACTGCCCACCACCCAGACTGGCACTGTCCAACACCTGGCCTGACACTGACCACTGCCCACTGCCCAGCCTGACACTGCCCACCACCCACTGCCCAATGGCCTGGCACTGCCCACCGCCTGGACTGCCCAACAGTCTGGCACTGACCACTGCTCACTGCCTGGTCTGGCACTGCCCACTGACCACTGCCCACTGCCCACCATCCAGCCTGGCACTGCCCACTGCCCAATGGCCTGGCACTGACCAACAGCCTGGCACTGCCCACTGCCCGGCCTGGCCCTGCCCAACACCCGGCCTGGCACTGCCCACCACCCACCACCTGGTCTGGCACTGCCCAACAGCCTGGTACTGCCCACTGCCTGGCCTGGCACTGACCACTGCCCACCCTGGCACTGTCCAATGGCCTGGCACTGCCCACTGCCCACTGCCCGGACTGGCACTGCCCACCGCCCAGCCTGGCACTGTCCACTGCCTGGTCTGGCACTGCCCACTGCTCATTGTCTGGCCTGACACTGCCCAATGGCCTGGCACTGCCCACTGCCTGGACTGCCCAACAGTCTGGCACTGACCACTGCTCAACACCCGGGTCTGGCAGTGCCAACTGCCCATCCTGGCACTGTCCAATGGCCTGGCACTGCCCACTGCCCACTGCCCACCGCCCTGTCTGGCACTGCCCACTGCCCTCCGCCCCGCAGATTTCCACACCGGGAAGCACCAGACCCTTCCCCCGCGGGTTTGGGGCGCTCCTTCCCCCGATCCCACAGCGGGAGCAGCGAGGGGATCCCGGGAGCATCCCCAGAGCACCAACAGCTCCATTCCCACAGAACCAATGACACAAATTCAAACCTTTCCCTCAGATWAAACCCGGCTTAAACCTTTGACGATTCCCAGGATCTTTTTCAGGTGCTGCCGGTCCCAAATTCCATTTTTTTTTTTTTTTTT
>NW_026625283.1:12791-15461 GCF_030028575.1 Malurus melanocephalus | reverse complement strand
CTTCATTGAATGATGACTAATGACCTCCCATTATGAATGGGACAATTGTCCTGTTAGTTTGTCTGAACTCCTGGAAAGTGTAATTTAAAAAAAAAAAAACAATTGTATTTGTGCTCATTATATTTATATTGAACTTATGGTGGTGTCATTGCTAAACCACTAAAATGAAATAAATTACTTAGGTAAATTTTCTTGTCTTCTTTTTTATTGAAGAAATAATATGGTTCCCAGTGACAAAATAAAGTCAATAAGCGTTATACAAAGCAATATTGCATTTCAAAATTTCATTTCAACAAATGTAATTTTTATTAAAAGATAGCAAATAATWTTTTTAGTGGATTAGGTAGCTGGAGTAATTGCTTCTCTAAGTTTCCTACTGTGCATGATAAACATGGAAAAATACTTTTCAGGGTTTTTTCCTTTTTTTTTCTTTCATCCACATAAAATTTTTACCTGTAGCTGTACATTTGGTACAGTTCCAGACTGTCTCCAAAGTTTCTTGTAGACTGAAGTGTTTCATTCACTGAACTCTTCTGAATGACAGTTTTTACCCCAAAATATCAATTCATTAATGTCTGGCACCCATACCCACAAAACTTCTTCCCCCTTCCCCTGAAAGTGTTCTGCAATATCTGATCCTTGGGAATAAATGTGTATAAAGTATCTTATAAGCGTATTAATATTAGTATTTTATAAGTATTTTAAAGTGTATTTTATATATATAAATAGACAAATATATTTTTATATTATTTTATATATATATAATATTAATAGATATAGTAAGCATATATTTATATGCAGACAAACAATATGCCAAGGTAGCTAAACAAAATAAGGGGGTGCTTTTTCAGTCTTGAAGAAAATTCAGTTCCACCACTGCTATGCCCAGCAGCATAAATGTCATCTTCATTTCCTAAATTAGCTGTGCACCTGGAGTGATCCCATTAACAAGGCCAGCATGCTGCTTAAATTAAGTATTAATTGAACTTTAATTAAGTATTCATTTAAATCAACAAGGAACCACAGTACACACGAATCTTTGGAAGCTGTTTTGCTGAAAGSAGCAGATTAAAAGTTAGAAACAAAAGTAAACAGACACAGTTCACTGGAGTTAGCAGCAGCCTCTTATCCTCTCCACTCAAAGAGGTTTTCTGAAGGAGCAGATTCCCTTGGGATGCTCCCTTGCCTTTAGCTGACTTTCTAACCAATAGCAATACGATAATATGGAATATTGTAAAGCACTGTAAGTGTGGTGGCTGTAATTAGTGATTAACACATCAACTAATGGTAACTCAGTTAAAGATCCAGGCCAGAGCACACAGAGCTTTAACTGTGGCTGTTGGTACAAGAGTGAAGATGCTGAGTGTGCTTTTGGGGCACAGCTGGGATGTCACCTCACCCACACAGCCGAGTTATCTCTGGGGAAAGGAGAAGGAGTGGATCACTTTATTTTTGGAGTTCAGGGAAGTAAAACCACTGTTCTTGCATTATAGCTGCCTCCAGACATCACTGGAAGGCTGGGAAAGGGCATCAGGAGAACCTTTCCCTGTAGGAAAGGATGGGGATTGTCAAGAATGTGAGGCTGTGAGGATCAGGGTAAATATTTATGCAGTTGTGAGGTGGAAATCTTGGCTGCCTCGTGCCTGAGTGCACAGACACAATTTAGGACAAGGCACATCTCCAAGTCTGTATTGCAGGCAGAACCTGTAAGTTATGTAGGAAATGGAATTAAGTTCCAGCCCCTCATTTCTGTGGAGCTGCCCTTCAGCAGAACTATAAACATCTTGGATATTTTGGGTCATGAATACCTCTCTTTTGCTTTGCAGGCTRTAGTTTGAGATTATGAAAAGGGAGGAATGACCCTTCCCAAACTGCAGCAAAATATGTTTAATAGGGGAGATGGCACTTAAAAGATTTGTGGAAGAAAAACAAAGATTTCAAAATCAAGTTTAATAAATATGTATTTCTTGCTGTCAGTGTGTATATATAACAGCTCTGAGACAAGAGAAAATGAGAGTGCACATCCAAGAGGAGAAAATATGTTTTAAACACCAATTCTAGGGAAACAGACAGAAGGAAAAAAATTATTTTTGTGCATAGACCATACTAAATCCTCCATTTCAGCTCACAGCCCAGACGAAGGCAGTACTTGAAGTAACGAAAAAAAATCAAAATCCTCGGGTCTGTCTTCAGAAAAACTCTAGGGGTGCTCTAGAGAGCAGGGAAACCCTTTCTCCTCTCACAACCCAGGGCTCCATGGGGATGTGAGCCCAGTCAGAGCTGCCCTGGCAGTAAAGGCACCACCCAGACCCTGCATCTGGGGCTGATGTGCTCCAGGGGGGGCTGGCAGAGCTTCTTCAGGCACATTCAGGGGGTTGCCTCTGCAGAAAAACGGTTTGGTTTCAGTAAAATATTTTATGTCCCTCTTTTTTGGAGAAGAACCATAATTACATTTCTTTTCCTTCACCTCAGTAATCATAGTTGCAGTCAAAGGGTCTCTAGAAAGAAAAGAGAAATAGTGAGAGGAGTGAGAAGATGACAGAGAAGAAAAGAAAGGAGATAAATGTTATTTTTAAATATGTACTGAATCTAGATTCTTATCCTATTCAACAGCTTTCTCCCGTGTGCCCCATTGGCTCTTGTAAACCCAATATTCCAATATTCCCAATG
>NW_026625283.1:8261-10529 GCF_030028575.1 Malurus melanocephalus | reverse complement strand
CTCTGTAAGGTGTTGAACTGGGCTGCAAAACTGCAGGATGCAGATGTTTCTTTAGCCTGTGATAAATCTCAGTCTGTTTAGCAGCTTCTGAATTTCTGGGCTGAAATACAACATCCACAGGAGCTTCTACTGATAATTTTGGGTTAGACTGTCAATTAGGGACCGATTCAGAGGACCTGTCTAACAACCTGTCTAACCTGTCTAACTTATTTTATAAAAAAAATGCCCACTTTCCACAAAAAAAAATGCTCCAGATTTTGTGTCCTGTTCTTACAGTGTAGGTTCAGGATGCAAGAGTTCAGATGCAACACCCAGTTTAGAAATCCTTTACATGCCAGAGTTAGAAGAATATTTCTGGATTGTTCCATGCTTGATCTTTTGTTTCTACTCTTTTCTTAAGGGCCAGCCCCTGGCAGCTGCTGGTGATGAGCAAGGTGTGCATTTGTTCAGATCCAATGCGTCCTTGCATCATACTCACATTTGATTTCCTTATCAGAGAAGAATGAAAGTTAGCGAATTTTATTTTCCAGGCAAATTTTACTGAGAGAGCAGTATTGCTAACGGTGGTCAATTGTACTGTGACAGTAATTCTCAGAACATGAAAGAAAGAAAATCAAACAAAAATCTAGAGCTTCATTGTTTTGGGTTTTTTTCACTCCTTCTTTGTCCCTTTTGCAAGTTTCTTGGATAACAGTGACCTCAATGAACATCCTTCCCTCAGTGATGCACTGACACATTTGTTCATTCAGAAAAACTATTAGTGAAGAGTATGGCAAAATATAAAGACAGAAAATAAAAGTTTTGTTCTCTGTAACACCTAGAAACAGCCTGAATCTACAAAACAGGAGTGCCAGGTCTGTCTTCAGACATCTGCTCCCATTTCAAGCCCTGCTAAATCAGAGTAGCACTTCTGGATATATCAGCTTAGAAGTTATGGGAAAGTGGGAAAACCATGGAAGCAAAAAATGAACAGTGAACAAAATTGCCCATCCACACTGCTGTCCAAAAGAAGACTGTGGCTTTCATAAGACTTGGTACCCCTGTTATGCCTCCATTCCCACAATTGCAGCCCCAGAAATACGGCCTGACTGCCTGAGCTGCAGCAGTGCAGCGCTGGATTTCATTCTTTGTGGTTGTTTATTACCTCCATCCCATCATGGTGATCCCTAAAGTGGTGGAAGTGCTGCACTGACAAAGGAAGGGAAATAAAATCTGGGTTTTCTAGCAAATCAAATTTGTAAGAAACTTTGGCTAGTGGCTCAACATTTTACCTTTTACGTTTCTGCAGTCAATGCTCCTCCCTCGGGTGGCTGCAATCCGAGCAGCTCAGGTGCTCCAAGAGGAAATTCAGTGTCAGATTGCTCCTGCTGTTTTACAAAAATCCTGCTGCTGTTTAGTGCTCCTTCCCAGGCTTTCTGCTCTCCTTGGGCTTGTGCTGCCATTAAATAAGAGCCAGAATTCCTTGCACATGTCGGGTTATGGGGTTTTGCCTCTGATGCCAACAGCCTGTTCTTCCCCCTGAGAGGTTTTGGGAGATGTTTGCAACACTGCATACTTTAAATTGAACTAATGCTGAAGGTGTGAAATCAGGAGATCCAGAAATAATGCTGGCAAACTGAAAATAGCTGAAGAGCTGAAGTACAATCTTGTTTTTTTAATGTCTTGCTGCCTATTTCCTTCTTATTGTTAAACAGTCTTTATCTAACAGTGCTGACCATTCTTTTAAAAGTAGAACCAAAACTGTATTTATTTATGTATTTTATAAATTTATATGCTTATATTTATATACATTTATATATTAAATATATGTAAGAGTAGAAGAATTATTACTGAAGTTGGGGTGGTTTTTCTTTTGTGTGTTTTTTTATTGTTGTTGGTTTATTTTTTTGTGTTTTTGTTTGTTTTGAGTGGGTTTTTCTTTTGTTTGTTTGGAGGGCTTTTGTTTGTTTTTTGGTGGGTTTTTTTTAAATAAATTTTTTTCTTTTTCTTTTTAAAAAATTTAACACAAAGCTAAAGGTTGTACATATGCAGAAATGAGCTGTGTACTCCATGTGGGAAGTTGCAGCAGAGGTCAAGGGCTCACATCATCTCAGGGTGAAGTGCTAAACAATGTATTTTTGGAGTGCCTCCAACAGAAACACTGAAAGATAGTAAAATAGCACTCTTAAATATCCTCAAAGAATCTCATCTGAATGGAAGAAAGAAAAAGAGAGGTTTTAATAGTACAACCATTCAGTTAACACTGAGAGTAGCACAGCATCCAAGTTC
>NW_026625283.1:4210-7221 GCF_030028575.1 Malurus melanocephalus | reverse complement strand
TGTCTAGTCCCAAGTTCCTCTTTATTTCAGTCCCCTGGGCTGAAAATTATTATTTTCYATGCCCTGATCTGCCAGTAATAACCTTCAGCTGTCCTGAGACCAAAGAACTGACTCTACATCATCTTTTCAAGAAAAGGCAACTGGAAGATTTTGGGGAAAAGAAATAAAAAATGTTCATGCTGCAATTATCCCGGTGTTGCCATGCATTGTACCCAAACCTGTCAAATACACAGTTACTAAAGGGGTTTTGTGCATCCTCCATAAAAGCTTTCCAAAGGCCAATTATAAAAAAGCAGCTCAGTTTTTGTCTCCCTGAGTTTCACTTCAAACAGGGCTGATCAGAAAAAAAAAAAAAAAAAAAAAAAAAAAAAAAAAAGAGGAAATCTATTATTCATATTTTATACCCAGTTTTCAACCTGCAGCACTCTGAATGGTTCAAAGATGTTTTTGTTTCATTATCTTGGCCATGATGCACCACAGAAGAAATTATTTCCTCAAGGAAATGTGAAAATGGACTTGAGTTTATGATCAGTGCAGGATCCAGACTCATTAAACATACCAGAAATTCACTGTGTACTTTTGGTACTCAGACAAAKAAAACTCCCTAACAGTTCTTTTACTATCTTGATATCTTTACAAAGCTTGCACTCCTTGGCTTCCCTTTAAAACAGTCTTTAAAAGATATGTGGGTATAAATTAAAGAAGACGATGTAAAAGAAGTAAGAATTATGCAATTTCTTTTGAAAAGGGTAATGTAGGTTTTTTTTTAAATTAAATAATGCTAAAGCAGAGAGGGAAACTGCTACACTCAACAGTGAAGAAAAATGCAAAGAAATAATTAGATAAATGCATAGAAAAGATCTCATCTTTGTTGAAAGGACTGATTAAAAAATACTACAATTCCAGCCAGATAAGAACTTCAATTTACTTAAAACAAATTTTATAAAATATTACTAAATTAGGTTCATTTCACCAATTCACTTCTTAGGTAATATTCTTCTTGTTTTTAAAAGGATAAAAACATTAATTTGTATTTCCAAAGACATCATTTAACCATCTGAAAGGTGGCTTTATTAATGCCCTGACTGCACTTTCTCACTCACAAGCAGCTGTCTCTTAATGTGTAGCTATGCACAGTCTAGCAAATTAAATTGAGTTTTTCTAAATCCCTTTTTTTAAAAAATAGCTGATTTAAAAGGACTTTTTCTCACACTGTAATTAAAAAATTGCCTAAATTACCTATCTCCCAGTGGTCCCAAGTGAATAGGCTGAGACTTTCAGAGCTGCCCGGAAGATACATAGATCCAATTCCCATCCAAATAAATTCGATTTAGCATTTAAAATACCCCCAAATTGAATATATTTCTGCTAAAAACTTTTGAATTTCAGTCAAGCTGCGTGAAGTAGTGTAATAAGAAACTAATTTGAGGTTTCAGTAATAATATATTTTCATAAAGCTCAGTAGACTCAAAGATAGCTTGTAAGTCTGATTTATCACTTCTTGAACTCCTTTTGAAGATGATAGGAAAAACAACCCTAATAGTTATCAGTGTCCTAATCACATTTAAAATATCCATTAATCCTTCATTAGCGCTTCACAATTAAGATTAGAAAGTGATAAAGCTTTATCTGTCTCATCCTTCGCATTTACTGCAGGACTTCAGACTGCAATATAAGTATAACTTATTTCTTTATTTCTTAAAGAAAGGTGTGCAGGACCTTTTGTAAATCTTTGCTCTCTAAAAGCAGAGAGAAGGTTCCTTTGCTCCTGCCAGACAGTGAGGGAGCCCCTCTTGTTTCAGCAGAAATAAATATTGGAGGTGTTTTGATAATAAACTGCAACCACCACATTATGGAATCTTTTCCATTKGTCTAACTGCTGCTTCCATCCACAATGTTTTTACTTTGCTGCCACTATAAAGAGAAGTTCTGTTTAATAAATCACCTTTTCTSGGATTACATTTCTTAGCAAAGTGCCTTCTTGTTGTATAATGGTAGAAGATTTGGTACGAGCAGCACATCTTCTTTACAGATTGTGGGTAGGAAGGACAAACATTTCAGAGAAGAAAGATGTTTCTGGTCTTTCAGTTCCTTCTAGGCAATGCTGCAGAAATTGTGATATTAATGTAGAAACTAATTTTTAACTGATTTTTCACTTTGTGTTTGCATCTGTCAAGCTGAGAGCAATTAGATGCTGAGCGTGGTTGTACTGAGGAATGCATGATATGAGTATAAAAAGTTGCCTGAGAAAGTAAAACTGCTTTCATTCCATGGTTTAACGATCCTGTAGCAAGTTCCACATTAGAGGATTTTGGAAAGGTGATTTATGTTTTTGCTAGATGCTTAGAGGTTTGTTTTTTTTTTCCTTTTCTTTGAGACAAACCTCCAAAAGTTGGAAGTTTTCAGCTTTCCTTCTGCCCCTGTCTCCTGTCATTCTTTTCCCCACATCATCCCAGCAGGTCTGCCAATGCAAACACTTGTGTAGCATGCAGTGAATCCATTTATTTTCCAGAGGAAAACAAAGAAAGAAAAAAGAAGAAAAATTTTATAAAAAGAATGGAAAGGAAGAGGAGGTGGTTCTGCAGAAAAGGTCATGTTTTTGCACTGCCTGAGAATCAGCTGTTGTGGAAAGCCAAGACTGCAACTGGAGGAGACCATGGAGCTTCCCAAAAACCCTGCAAAAGCATCTCTCTGCCCTCAAACCAAGGCACAGCCTGCAATCTTTTGCCTGAGCTTCCAAATGGAAGTGGAGCTGTGTTTCTGGAGAGAGCAGCATGGCTGTGGTTGGAGGTGGATATTACATTTATTTAACAGGAATTTGAGTCACTTCTTCAGAGGAAGGCTCAGCCTGCTCGAGGGATGCCTTTCCTGGGGGTGTGGGAACCTTATGGAAAGACAGACACAGATTAAAACTTGAGTCTGGAGGGAAATGAAGGGGGCTGGCTAAAAATTACAAAATCACTCAATTTTCCAGCCATGAGAAGGAATTGAGCTGCGAGAAACACAATGCT
>NW_026625283.1:0-1953 GCF_030028575.1 Malurus melanocephalus | reverse complement strand
AGGTAAAAACTGAGTCTCAAATGGACAAACATTCACAAATATAAAACAATTCAGTTTTGATTAAAGTGTCTTAAAATTGCATTTGTCTGACACACATAAAAAGTGACAGTTCAATAATAAGCTCCTACTTTCTTTTCATTTAGAGTTTACTAGGGACTTATTTTTCATGATAAAATGAGTTTTTCTGCTAGAATGAAAGATCAGGTAGCTCAATGGATTAGACACTGCTCCAGAGTACATTTTTTTCTGAGAGCAGTTTAGAAAAAAAAAATAAAAATAAACAATCAACCCAGGAGTCTGTCATTGACAGAACTTCACTGGAAATGGTTCAGGACAGAAGCTGTGCTTCCACGACCAGGGCAGAAATCTGCTCTCAGCATAAAGGATCAAATGTGGAAAAAGAATACATGGTGGTATAAAATTATACTGGTCCAGAAAAGCCTCTGTAGCTGCGCTCTCAGTCTGCATCTCGTAGCACATTATGGCTATGGTTTCATGGGGCACTAATTTATGTTCCTGGGGGAAGGATGGAGGCAGAAACTCCAGCTAAATACATTTAACACAAGGCATAAATGGCACTCTGAAAATGATCGTTTCCTCCAGACTTGGAGTCATTTTAATTCATGTCCTCCAGCTCACTGGTTTTTGTGCAGCACTGTTTTACCTGCTCTGTTTCTTTCTAGGATTATTGGCTCTGTCACTTCCTTACCGGAAAACACAACAATTTAACCCCTTAGGTACTATTTTAACCATCCATATTAACACTGATCCTTCTTTCTGATCTCTGCTGGGTGGATTAATGAGCTAAACTCTGCTCATGAAGCAACACAAACCCAGGGCAAGTGCTCTTGTAGTTGAAAAGACTCAGGAAACACAGACCCAGAATTTCCAAACACCTCAGCTGCTACTGCTGCTCTTTCACTGCTGTCAGCTTTGCTGTGTCATGAAACTGGAAAGTGAAGCATGGCATGGGTTTAAATAATGTCAAAACTTCTCTTCCTTTCTCCCCTCCTTTCCTGTGTTCCTTGTCAGGGAGGATGAAATTGGAACATGAATTGTGACTGGCAGGTATTGGTCATGTCACTGAGTGTCTGATAAAAGACAGGAAGGGACTCATTTGCCTAATTTGAGTGCCTGAGGAAAGATTAATCTGGTACACACGATTTCCTTACAGGGACTGGAGAGCATCAGCTGAGGGCTGGGTGCAATTTATTTCATCCTGAAGTCTGCACATGATCATAAAAATCCCTTCCAGAGTTTGCTGTCCAGATTCCTGCTGATCCTGACTGGATTGGAGTTGTGTTCTTCCATCGTGAGGAAGGGGAACCTGCCTGGAGAGCAGCAGCCAAAATGAGGGAGGTGTCTCTGGACTGAAAAAGGATCTGTTTTTGCAGAATATGGCTCCAAGCAGGATCCTCATTTCCCTCCTCCTTGGGATTGTCTGCTGAAGAGGAATATCCATGGACTACACAGGGAGTCAGAGGAGGTGGGCTAAGATAAATATTTGCAGGTGGATAGCTAAAAACATCTGAAACTACATTCTGATATTTCTCTCACTGATATTTCACTGATATTTTTCTCTCTTCAGAAAGCTAGTGCCATCAATTTGGTTTCAGGGCAAAACTCTTTTAAAAAAGTCTTTAAATGCTGCATCTGGAAGGCCCTACAGAGTTGTCACAGTGTGGTGGTGAACCACAGCACACAAGGATTAATCATTTCTGTCTCCATAAACATGTGACAGTAGTTCAGTGGCCCTCAGAAGGGGCACCTTTCTCATAAAATAGAACAGTTTTAAAAGCAAACAGATACTTGAAATAATTCAGGGTCCAAATTTGGTTTTAAAAGTATGTCTCGTGCTTTGGCTGTAAAAAAAATATTTTTCTTATATTTTCTTTTCCTAAGAGTATAATACAGATAGAAACACATTAAAGAAAAGATAAACACATTCTGAGT
>NW_026625282.1:0-15017 GCF_030028575.1 Malurus melanocephalus | reverse complement strand
TTTAATTGCAATGGTTACCATATCAGCTTCCTCTTAATTTGAGTTGCATTCCCAAAATAATTTTTCTTCTTTTATGATAATGTATATATAGATGTCTATATACTGTACTTGTGTGTGTGTGTGTGTGTATAAGTAGCCTTACCCAACCTCTCACCCACCCCAGTCCTTCAAAATAATGTTTTTCCTGAATTTCAGTTTTTCTGTTGTGGGTACTTGAAAAAACCTTCTCAGGCCAAAACACTCTGCACAGTCTCTCAAACAACAGCTAACTCAGTCTGTTTTGAGCACTAGCAATAGTTCTCCCACCTTTACCATGGTAATAAGCTTTGAAGGCAAACCAAGAATCTCAAATAATAAAAGAGAAAATAAGATGTCAGTTATCAGTATTCTATAATATTAATGTACTTTCTGTGCATTTAGGATTAGTGCATTGTACAGAAAACTACTGGTTATATCACTACATGTAAAAACGTGCACAGATTAACAAATTCCCACTTTCCTCAGAATTTACACACTTCAAACATTATCTTTTTCATCTGTGAGATGTTTAGCAGTCTGATTTACCAGTGTATTATGAGATCCATCAGTTATAAAAGCATTTATGTAATGTCAAAGATTCACTCAAGTCTAGGAAATTCTGCCTCACAAATATCCTTAAGAGCATCTCTACCACAACTGACAGCTACAGACACAAACCAAAATGGGGTCAGTGTCTTCAGTCTTCAGACTCAAATTCTCTTCTAAGAAAGTAAAACTTCAGTTGAAAGTGCCCAGTACTTCAAAATACCTCATCTCTGCTTTTCTGCAGCTTCCACCATCAGTATTCCACAAGGCAGCAGCTGAGAATTATATATCTGATTTTGTCCGATTAAGTGTGACTTCAGAATCACTGAGAAGGAATCCATTTTCTGCTCAGCACTCCAGAAGATTTATCAGTGAATGCATCATGTCCCAAAGCACAATGCTACTGGGCTATAAAATATTTCAWTGTCTTATTAATAAGTTAATTGAATCCATTGTAATTTTCCTAGCATTCATGCAGCTCACTTTGTCATTGATTGACAGAGATGAATTTGAAGATATTTAAGAGCTTCACAAGCAGATGAACAGCTATATCTGAATTATCACAAATGAGGAATAGTTAAGAAGGGACTGTAATAATCTTTCATTAGAAAATTTGCTGTAGTAACCACTGCAAACCTAATCCTGTTCCCACTGACAGCTAAGGAATTCTGCCTAAAGATTCAATGCCATTTTGAGTTAAAAATGACTGCATTTTTCCCCCAGAACTCAAGAAATTTACAATCAAATGAGATAAACACCAGAGAAAAGTCTGTCAAAGCCAGCCATAACTGAATCGTAAGGTTGTTGATTGACTCATATATTTAATTTCAACATAGATTATTTATAATCCAGAATTTGGGTTTTCAGGGCTTGAGTAGTATTGCAGAAACATCAAAACTTCTAGACTTGTTTAAGAACCAGTCCTACTCCTCGTGTCCCCAGTCAGGATGCCCCCATGTCACAGGGTTATTTAGGAGTCACAGAGATGTACCGTCACAGTAAGGTGTGCACGCAGCTCCACAGCCTGGAACAGGGAAATAACAGCCACTGTTCTGACCATTCTGTGTTTGCAAAACCCACCTGTACCACCAGGATAGCCGGTGGGAACAGGGTATTTCCACTGATTTTATTGGTACACAATGAGCTTTAGTCTTTGTCTTACATTCACAGAGCAGAAAATCCATTCCTCTGTCTTAGTATTTCTAAAAATCAGCTTTGTCTTTTGCCATCAAGGCATGACAGAGGTGAGATAAACCTCATTAGGTGACAGTTCCAGCTTAACACCACACCATTCCTCATAAACTGCGGAAATATTTTTTAGGGACTAAGTGACTTGTGAAGAGTAGTGTGGAGAGGGTCTCAAACAGCCAATTCCCAGCAGAGAGGCTCGGAAGAAAGAGATGAGCAGCAGAGCAGGAAGGCATTAAGCTGCTCCTTAGGGCACCCTTTGTGAGATCCTTTTGCTGGGGTATGGATTCAGAGCTCACATATGGTGGAACAGGAGTTCAGAATGTACTGTGTGCTATTTCAAGCAGAAAGAAAAGAATATTCCCCAAACACACACACAATTCCCTGAGGTGGATTGGCTATTTCAGCAATACTGATTCAACCAGCTAAAACAAAGCATCTGGCTTCTGTATATTATCCAGCCTGTTTTGCAAACAACATGAAAGAGAGCTAATGAAACCATCCTCCTGATTCCTGCTTAACCTAAACCTCCATGTTAGTTATATATTCTCCCTTAATAAAGGCAGTGAGACTGATTCAACTTCCTTTCCAAGCAAATACCATCCCAGTTAATGCTCAATTTGCTGTAAAATTGAATTAAATCTGCTTTTATTTCAGTTTGGGTAAGCATAAGGGAGGGTTGGTACATTTCTAGTGTAACGATCTTTTATCAGCAAAGCCCTCAAACTACACCTGCAGTGATGAAAATGTTTATAAATTAAAACTGATGCCTAAAGTACTGTAAAGAATTATCAGCTCAGGAGAGTTATTAATTTAGCCTGGAGAAAAGGAGGCTCAGGCTTCTTGCTCTCTACAACTGCCTGAAACAAGGTTGTAGCAAGGAGGGGGCTTCTTCCAAGCAGCAAGCAATAGGACAAGAGGAAATGSCCTCAAGTTGTGCCAGTTGAAGTTTAGGTTGGATATTAGGAAAGGTTTCTTAATCAAAAAGGCTGTCAARCAYTGGAATGGGCTGTCCAGGGACATAGAGTCACCCATCCCTCCACGTGTTAAAAAGTCATGTAGGTGTGACACTCAGCACGTGGTTTAGTGGTGCAATTAGCAGCTCTCATTAAAGGTTGGACTTGATGATTTTAGAGGTTTTTTCCAACCTAAATGATTCTTATCACTTTTTAAAGTGTCTATAGAGACTGGTGGTCATTACATTAGAGAATACAAAAAAAACTCAAACCACTCACCCTATTTGCATCATCAGGATGTCCATTTTCTGCTCATCATATATTACACTGTAGTTCATTAATTTCAAATTAGAGAAAGCAAGCTACCGGTCCCCTGCTGGATAGTTAATGAACTTAGTAAAAAACCCTACAGTTCTCATCAGAAAACATAAATAACCTAAACAGCTAACTTGTGATTGAGTAGGATTTGTTTATCTTCTGGGAACAGTTTATCAGAAATTATAAGCTTAAGCCATTAGAACTATTCCAAGGTTCCAAACAGCTAGTTCTATAAAAGTTAGGAGCTGCTTCTCCATTTTCTCAGGTAATTGTAAGGAGTTTAGACAGATATTAAGGTCTGAAATTCTAGAGCAACTTCTTGGAAATGCCAGATACACAAACACAAGTCCCTGGTTTGGTAAAAAGCACAAGGYGGGTGTTTCTCTTCCCAAATGCTARAAATGTTGTTCTATATTAAATTAATCCCTCTTCAAAACATATCAGTTTCATAAAAAAAAGGTAACTATTAAAGAATGACTAAAAAGTATCTGATCTGCCCAGTCAGATTTTCTGTTATTTTCACTAGATTTTCCATTATTTTCACTAGATTTTCCATTATTTTCACTAGATTTTCCTTTCAATTTTCTTCTCCCATTTGCCCCTGGGACTTTTCTTCTCTAACCTCAAAAGCCAGCGGTCAAATATGAATTATATCTGTGGAAACTATCAAGTGATTTATGTCTTTGCACAGCAATACCCTAGGCAGGTTCCCTGTATGATGCAAAGCAATGCTGATTTAATTCCTGAGAACTGCTCCTCTCATGAGTAAATCATATGAGGAAACTTGCATTCCACTGCCCTCAAAAGAATCAGATTAATTTTTTCTTTTAAAGAGAAACAGCTTCTTTCTGACATCAAACTTATTGTTTCATAAGGAATTGAAGTTTAATTAGAATTATGATAGCATTCTTTCTGTGGAATAAAACTCAGTGCATACTTTAAGGTGCATAACGGGGTACATCTGTAAGAAAAGATGTTTTTTTTAAATTTCATTTGGGTGGGCATACTTTTCCCTGCTGGTTTAGATGAAAGGTATAAGGCCCTTTGTATTCCTTACRAAGGTGAAGTTTCCTTTCTTTAGTATTTGAATTCTTGGCCCTAACTCTTAGTCTCCAAACTGTACCTTTCTCCACAGCCGTCCACAACATTTCTATTAAGAATGCAAGCATAACTGGTAGATGCTGTGTAAGGAAGTGGCTCAAAGGACTGACACACAGATTGTTTCCAGGAGCTACATGTACAGCAATAAATGAAACTGGCCCAGAGGAAACCTGCCTGTCCCATGGCAACCTATTTCCCCGCATTAGCACATTCCTTAAACAGTTTTATCCACCTTGCAATCCTCCAGACAATGCCCAGTCACGGCACAGGACATCACCAAGATGTGCAATTCTTTCCAGGAGGCTCCACGGATGGGCCCAACATASTTTTGGGGTGAGGAGTGTGTTCAGCTGTCTGGGTGTGAGCTGTATCTCGCCCCTTGCTCTCCATACTCTACAAAGGGACCAATCCAGCTTGCCTGACTTAAGTCCAGGTAGGATCAGTGACCCCACAGATGGCAGCTGGGGCTGAACTCATACAACTTCAGTTCAAAGTCTGTTAGAGGYAACTCAGTGCTCTCATAAAACGGGGGAAGGTGTCTTCAAAGGACAACTCAGAGAACTTCCATCAAATGACTGAGGGTAGACAACATGAGTGTTGTGTCACCTCATGTGCATGAAGGAATGTGAGCTTTGATTGTGCTGGAAGCCTTGACCCAGCAGGAACTGTGGCAACAGCCATTTGTAATTAATGGMGAGGCATTTCTCTGTCCACAGTCACAAAGTCACTGACAAGGAGATGCAATCTGTTCACTGCCTACACGCTCTAGAAGATTTATCAGAGTATGGATCATATCCCAAAGCACWGCACTAACAGGCTCTAAAACATCCTGATGTCTTATTAATAAGTTAATTGAATTCCACCRTAGCTCTCTCAGTATTAACGCATTTATGCTTGACACTGACTGATAGACAGAGATGAATGCAGAGATATTTTAATAGCTTCTTACACAAACAGATTAACATCTATATATACATTATCATAAAAGAAGAAAAATTATTTTGGGARTGCAACTCAAATTAAGAGGAAGCTGATATGGTAACCATTGCAATTAAAATTTGTTTTTCTTGATGACAGGGGGAAAATGTGGGTTGAATTCAAGAGGACTGGAATCATAAGCTACAATTTATGGCAGCAATTAGCCTAGAAGTACTCTTACTAGGAGACTGTATCACTGTCTTTGGCAGCTGAACATCTCCAAAAAGAGAAAGAAGTTCTGGCTGGTAGAGAAATGTACTAACCTGATGACAGTAGGCTTTCTCCATTCTGCTATTTTTGTGGTGAGTTTGTAGCTGCCCATGGTAATTTTAAGCATCTAGTTGGATGTCGTCCACTGTACAAGCTGTCAGATATTTCTGTGGGATTTCTGCTTGGATGCCATAAAATTGTGTCTGAGCCAAACCCAAACTTTGATTGCTCCAGGAATGCAATGTGAAACACTAGAGCAAAGCCAAGATGGCATGACAGACCACTAGAAAACTCTTTTATGCTGGTGAGCAATGGACTACAGCCAAAATGTGGGCACTCATATGTCCCCCAGCCATATAATAACCAATTATATTTCTTCCCTGCAAGAGTTGCACCAAGATAGCAAAATTGCTTTCCCAAGGCAATTTCCCAGGTGACTGCAGAGAACACTAATACCAAGTTACCAATGACTTCAATGTCCAAGTGATTCAAGATGCTTGAGAAACCCGGTACCTGCACAAAGAATGTCTGCACAGTGTAATGCAGGAAATAGCTCAAGCTCCTGAGCCAGAAGCAACACAGCCACGAGAGACCAGGTCACAGAAGGATTCACTTAGCAGCAGGTAATTTCCTACAGAGGTTTTTTAAAACTTTGCATACCTCAAGATGACCCCTGCCTCCCTCATGACTTCCTCATGTAGTGGATGCAGAAGTTTAACACGAGAAGAGAAGCCTGAGTTTGTAAAACATTTTCACGGATATTTTGCAGACCATGTGCAGAGGTAACAGGTCCCCGGAACTGAGCCCTTCACTCATATTTTTCCTCCTCATTCTTCACGTTTCTCTCCAAAGCTGGTGAACAAACTGTGAGCCCTCCAGTGGCCAAAACAATGTATTTCCAACTCTGAATTATTCCAGTCCACCCTTCAGATGCTCAGACAGGTTTTTCCCTGCGCACTATAGCTAAGACTATAATCAGAGAATGCTGGAGAAATGTAGGAAGGAGCTGATTACTCGGAAAACTCATGGAGAGATCAATACTACTGGAGTGTGCAGCAAAAACTCTCCATTGTATTTTCAAAGTATATAAAGAGCAGCCTCTGGGACTGTGTTCCAGGATGAATAAAAGGGACCCTCATCATAACTCCAGCAGGACAGCAGAAAAGATCCTGGACAAAAGGCTCTTTTCAGTAAAGCCCTTCCATGTTTTCCCATCAAAGGCATTGATTATCCAGAGTCTGAAATGTGCTCAGTAGCTCACAGGATGTGGAATAGGCTTTGACATCATCTAGAAGCATTGCCATTGAAACAGGACATTCACAGAAAAAGGCTAGAGGGGAGTGATGATAAATTAACAAGCAACCAAACATCGTTGTTCTGTGGGATTCATGAGCCCGTTCCTCTGTGTATTGCTCCCTTTACCAAACCCCTTCCCCAAACTCATTCCTGACTCTTGTTCTCTAAGGGCCATGGGGGAACAGTGTTTCTTGGAAATGTTTTCTAGAAAAAGGATTTCTTGCACCCTTTTTCCTCCTGCCCCTCAAAGCTCTGGGTTTCTGTTCCCTGTGAAAAGGCACCATTATTGCAGTGCCAGGCTGCAGCAGGGAATGAAGGTGATGTTTCACAGGTCAGATGTGACACATCACTGCTGCAGGCGAGGTGTTTTGGTCTCTTTGTGGTGGTCATTGGGACAGAAGGTGGCTTTGCAATGAGTGACCCACTGACCACAGCTCACAGAGGCGGTCACAGCCTCTGGTGAGGAAGCTGCAGGGGTCATTTGCAGCTGCACCTCTGCCATGCACTCAAAGAATTTAGACATAGGTATATTAGAATGAAAATATAGGCTACTTATTAACACTGCTTCTCAGGGTTAATGGCTGTAAGGCGAAGGTAAGACTGTGGAGGCTACAGGTTGAAAGACTGTCTTTTGATTCAGAGGTATTAACTTCCAATCCTTTTAAGGCTGTGCTTTAATTACAGTTTCCACAGTCTTAACTCAGGTGTTTTTTTTTTCCATCAGTGCAATTATGGAGCAATTCAGACTATTCTTCTAAAGCAAAAACCAATTATTCCTGATTTGAAAAATCTGTGGGTATTTTTAAAGTGAAACATTAAAAAAAAAAAAAAAAAAAAAAGAATAGGTACTATGTCTAAAAGCATAATACCTATTTTTTTAAGCCTCATGACAAATTAAGCTGGCCATTTAACATAGCAATTACATAACAATTCTTCAATATACCCAGTTATCAGGTATAAGAGAGACCTAAAATACTAGAATAATCCTAAGAGTATTTTAAATTTCATTTCTTCCCATTCAAATACTCAAGCTAGTCTGACCAATTTTGATTGAACCCTCAAGTTGTGTCTGAAAAAGGAGAATATCAGAGCATGGAAATTTCATTTTTGTGAACAAATTATAAGAATAGTCCCTGCAGATTTTGTTATCTCTAGCATTTCATTTTTTATCACTGGAAATGTTTTGCCCAGATCAAAGCATTTCAAGATTCTTCATCCGTTTAGACTCCATCATATTTACAAAGTGTTTACAAATACATAATATAGCATGTTATTCATCTAACATAGTAACATAAAATGACACTTAGTTACACATGGAAGTAAAAAATTAAAACTAAATCTGACTTCTAAAAAAAATACAGCAAAATTTTCTTAAATAGTGAAAGAGAATGCTTCAATACTGTGGGAATTTTAAAAACTACTTTCCAAAATAATATACCTGTGAAATCCACACTTTTTTACAAAGCATTTTCATTCTGATGAAACTAAAGGAAAATTATTTAATCAGCTTCTCTTTCCAATCAGTTCTACTTTCTAGCCCTATCTTCAGAGCTGTTCCTCATATTTTGAGGAATTTTAGTTTGAATTTTAAGAGCGACAATGGTAATAATAAAGTGAGAATTTCTGGTTTCCATGGGGTCTAAAGGCCATATCCAATTTGGTGGACAGTCACACCATAGGCACAGGTGGAACAAAAGGTATTTACCCGGACAGGGGCTTTTGCAAGAAGAGGGAAGAATGAGGGACATGTACATGGAAGGGAAGGCAGCTTTACACCTTTCCCATCAACATTTGCCATCATTCTCATRAGGTTTGGGGTTACACTTGCTCTGCTAGTCATGGTTTGGAGTGTTCCTTTTTTTCTGAGCTCTTTTCAGTGAATAAAGTGAATAAAACCTTTTCTTTAAGATACATTATTAGAAGGTATAGTCCCAATGACTGCTAATGAATCTTCAGCATCTGGGGACAGACAGAAAGGGAGCGCTGTGTTGTTCTTATAAAAGCACAAAAATTATTTAAATTAAAGAGCTACATAATGCTAAAGTGTAATATCAGATTTACTAATCTGGGTATGGGATTCCTTATTTAACAGTGATAAATATATGTTGCACAACACAATAAAAAAAGTTACACTTTTCAAAATGCATGGTAATTGCATTATACAGTTCAACCAAAATACCAATGTGATTCCCATTACTGGTCCCTGAAACATGGTCATCGTCGTGACACTTCTGAATTGTCAGAAAGGAACACATGACTTGATGCCAACTAAAGGCCACTGCCCTCTTCAAAAATGTTTTGCTATTAGCTCAATTTTTTTATTCATTTTTTTTTTTTTTCTCCCCATGCTGGTCTGGCTAGCTCAGGGAGATGCAGCCATCTGAATGACCACAAAGAGAAATATTTTCACCCCCATTTGATCTACTCAGCAGTTGATGGTTGTTTATCTAGAACAAAGGCCACATTCCCCTCCCTTTTTTGTGGTGAGGTAAAACTCACATTCTTTGCMACAGCTGTGGTCAGTMACACCCCTCCACCCTCCCCTCCTGTTTCATGGGCACACTACCCTTACCCATCTCCTTTCAGCCATGTTCCACTTTAGAGGTTCATTGAGGTTCATGTTTCCTTTTAGAGGTCACAAGTGTCAGCACGGATATTTTTTTAAGTGCTACCCACTTTCGGGAAGCCTCTATGCAGTAATGTTCTTCACACCCTGAAGACAATGATCAGATTTTATGTTCATGAGCTGCGCTGGTGAACAGCACCAAAAAGGGAAGAGAAAAATATCAAAGGAGGGAAGAGGTCATGGAGGAGCCCTTAATGTATTTAATATGGAATTATATTAAATCCGAATAGAATTATTTCATTATTACCAGTTTTTATTGTAGTATTCTCTTGGTAACAGACTAATTTTAATGCAACTGCATATTAGATTTCAGACTAGAAAGAAAATGCAGATTAACTTGAATATATATATTCACCAATAATTGCTACCTAGTGAAGAAAAGGAAAAAAATGGATATAATTAAAATAGAATGTAATGAGTTTTATAACTTCAGTGACTTTTGACTGAATATGAAACATTTAATGTCCCTATAGGGACCGAATGAGAAATGGCTTTGTGTTACACTATCTCATAGCCCTTGAAGATTTAAGCCAAATGAAAACTGTCAATCACTTTCCATACAGTGCTCCAAAAGGTCAGCTGTGAGTACTGCATCTTCCTCTTGTCCTGTCTTGATTCCCAAAGTTGGGAGCAGTGCTGTGTTTATGGAATCTACAGCTTGCCCTTCTACTTAAAGCAGCATTTTAGCTGATGGAAGAGAGAGGGGGAAAAAAGAATGGTGAGGGCAACTGTCCTGAGTGGATTACAATAAGCATGTGCTCCTCTGTCTTTCATCTGCCCCAATTCTGTCTTTCCAGCTGCCCCTTGTAAGCACCCTAAAGTCCTGATATGCTTTCATTCCGCTCTACTAACTCCAAGTTTCATTTTTTACAGGGTGTCTAAATTATTTTTTTGTTTTGCTCCCATATGGAAAGAGCATGGTGTGATAAAAAAATATCCAAAAAGACAAAGGGGAATGAATTTCCAATAAGGTTTGTCTTGCTCTTGCTACATAGTGCCCTTTTTCCATCTACTCAGCAAGAACAGAGGATTCTCACCTTGGCATATTTCACTGCAGGCGTGGCAGATGTTACCATCGAGGGGAACCTTGTATTTCACAGCAGATTATCACCAATTTAAAGGGTAACTGGTTATCCTCCAGAGGCTTTTAGAGGCATCGCAGAGCCAGAAGACACACACCCACGTGGCATTACAACTGTGCAGTGTGACAGACAGCCCTGTGCCCTGCAAGTGTGCAGGGCTTTGATGGATCTGGGAGCACCTTTGCTGTGCCCTGGCTGGGTACGTGTAATGGCAGTCGCTGCACTCAGACTTAATGCTTCAGCAAGAAACCCGTGGTGTCATTTTATTCTCTGTGAGGTCAGTTTGACTGATCCCTGTGATTTTAGATAGAACTGGTGGGATGCAAGGGAAACACCAACCCTTGAAAAAAGCCCTAAACAAAACAGCATGAACCAGAAACATTCCTAAGTATAGTGACATAGTCTTAAGAGAAAGAAAAAAAATTTAAAGTTCCAATTATCATCCCCTTCCTTTTCCTCTGCTTCATAAATGAACTTTAAAAAAGCAAGAAAAAGAATTATTTTTAAGGGTATGTTTAGATGCTTTGCCTCAGAACCTTCTTTGTGTTTTACAGAGGAAGCAAAGAAGAGATTGACATTTATTATTATTATTATTATTATTATTATCATTATTATTATTATTATTATTATTGGAATAGAGAAAAGTAAAACACACAAGGCTCTTTCCACCTAGCCTCATCACACACATGGAAAAGGGAGACAGGTGTCTTATCTACTATATTAGTGCACATTGCAGCATGACTAAATACAGGAGTGCTGCTTGTAAAATGGAATTGAGGCAAATTGCCCAACAGATGGTACAACCTATTAGTGAAGAAACTTCCTAAAGGATGATCAGCTACTGCAGGAAATACAGACGTTCTCGTATTGCAAGGCAGGTACTCTTTAGGGAGGTAGGAATCCCTGAAATATGAGACCAATTTTAATTCTCAAATGCACCTCAAATTATAAGAAATGCCAACCTCTGTGCTCCACAAGTGCAAAGTGTGGTGCCTAGGGTTTTAGGCATATTTGAGGTGAAATAGATGTAAGGCAACATACCTCTGATCTAGGTGATCAGGGGAAAGACTGCTAAGGATTTTTTGTTCTTGTGGTTTTTGTTATTTTCTTCAGAAGGAACAAAAAGGGGCAAATATCTTTTTCATTCTCATGAAAAGACAATAGAAATTTGAGTTCTGGATTGTTTTTTCTCAGTTTCTTGGTTGCAAACACCGTTAGCTAGAGAAATTCCATTGAGATTAATAAATCTGTGTTGGTTTCTGCCAGCTGAAACCCTTTTCCACTCAGAAATTAATTAAAAAAAAATTGCTTATTCAATATTTTTTTTTCCTATAAAAGTGTCTGGCTTATACTTACAACAGACATCAGAATGTAGGCCTCTAATTAGCTTCATTCATTTCATACAGTAACTATAGGTACAAAAAAAAAATCTTAGCAGAAGTCTCCTCCCTTCTTTCTCTCCTCTAACCATTGTGTATAAGTCATAGCTGAGATTTTGAATTCATTAGGCCCAAAAAAAGCATCACTTTTTTGTGAAAATGAATATTTACACTTTCAAATGAGTGAAAGGATCTGCCAGCCCTGAGTACACTAGTACTGCAGCCAGCCAAACCTAACAATGCACAAACAAAAGTACCAAATACAAGAAATGCAGCTCCAGTCACAATGTAATATTATAATATAAGCAATAGCAGTCTGGCACAAAGTGTTTTATTGCTGTTGGCAAAGAGTTCTTTAAGTATGTGTGCTTGTTCATCCAAACAAAAAACAAAAATGCAGTGCATGAGAAATCATAGTTGCTTCATCTTTTTTTCTCTGTTATATACTCAGAGATCTAAAGATTGCTCACTTATTGATCCAAACAGTCTGTTCTCAAATCTCCTCCTTAGGAATGCAGTCATTAGTCACCTGACTGTTCTCACTGAAGCAAATTCTGTTCCGAGAAACATCCAAGTGGGTTAAAGCAGAAATAAGTTTTAAAAGTCTCTATATTCCAGTTTTCTTCCACTGACTTCAGTGTTTCCTCTTACGAGCCTGACCTATGATTTGTACGTGTTTAATTTAAAGTGTGATCTATGTATATAAAAACCATGCTATATATATAAATATCTGATTTTATATGTGTTTATGTAATATGTGTGTAATGAATGTTTGCCAGCAGCTTGTATTAACCATCATGAATGGCTCTGGTTCTCCTGTCACTCACTGAAGTTTACAGCAGTTGTTCCATCAGGCCTGATGCTCATCTAAAGTACCTCATCTGAGAGCTATTAAGTATCTCCAGATGAAACTCTAGCCCTTGGCTTTCAGTGAGCGTGAGCATCAGCAAAGGTGAGGACAGGGAGGACAAAATCCCCAAATTATTGCACATGGGCTGAATGAAGTGTTCCTCCAGTTCCTTTACCAGTTAGGCAACAGTGGTATTTAGCTTCTTGTCTGAGATGCACCTGGATTTCTCTCAGGAGCAAATGCATTTTTTTTTCTGTGAGTAAACTCCAGCAGCAATTTATATATACAAATAAATCCTGCTTTAACAGTCAGGGCATCAGAAAGAGGCTGAGAAACTTTACAATTTACATTGGATTTTTGCCACCATATAACTGACCATAATTTCTTCTAAATTATCATAATGTTATGTCATTCAGCCCAGTAAACATCTCATTCTTAATCCAAAAGCCAGAGAAATCTATGAAGAAACTTCCACTAAACTCCCAAGTTGTGGGTGTGTCATTCTATCCAACTAAAAAGAAGCAATTTTTTTCATATCATGGTCAGATATTATTTGCCATAAAAAATTGAGTCCCTGGTCTTTCAGTACACTGATTTCAGGATGCAGTTATCATCTCATTAGAATGAGTTGACACCTTGAAGTTGTCATTAGAAAAACTAAACCAAGTCTTTTTTAACCCTACAACCAAGCTGGTAATTCTGGCAGCATTTAATTTGTGGGAAAGCATGTTGTGCCATGCTCTCTCCATTCCAGGGATTGCATCTTTCCTCTACCTGCTCTCATATTTAGATTTCCAGTTTCCAAGGCCCAGCTACAGGTGGAACAGAAGAGAGATGCAAACCAGGTCTTGTCTCAACAAGAGGTGGAGATTTATTGGCCACATTTTGCTGAACACATATAGGCATAACTCATTTTAAGAGCAAGATTAGCAAATGAAATGAGATTTGCTGTCTTTGGTCACATTCAGTGATTTTTTTGGTGCAGTTAAAGCTTTCAAGGAGCCATGTCCCATGCATGCCATGCAGATTAGGTGCTAGAGAGAATGGCAAAAAAATACTATAAAGAACAAATTCAATTAAAAACCCACCCAAAAAAACTGAAAAACCAACAACAAAAAAAGAAAACCAACAAAAAAAAATCAAGAACTCAGTCTGTGGAAATAAGAAAGAGACTGGGTTGCTGCTTGTGAAAGCAGTCTGAGAGACATCCAAAGGAAAGTTAATTCAGGATTGTGGCTGATGTTTCATGTCAGTTCTGACAGTAACAATTGTTCCTGTACATGTTGACAGCTGAAGATGAGTGGCTAAAAAGGAGACATTTTCTAGTCTCAGTTCAGAAAGCACTGTTACTTGAGTCAGTTGAAACAAGTGACTAGGAATTAATTAAATAATTTCAAATGTCAGCTATATCAAGCATTCAACAAATTTATTCCCATCTTTTTAATTCTTATATCTGCTATTCAAAGATGATCTTTGCAAACCATTTGACCAGGTCATAGTGCACTTTTGTTTGATTTCACATACCAATGAGTAAACATTACAGAACAAGAGTTTTACAAACTAAGGAGCATGTTTGAAAGAGTATTTTTAATTGATTCGAAACAAAGCACAGCACTCTATAAGCCAGTCTGCAGCAATTTACTCTCACAGACTTCTACATGAGCAAGTTGGTAAACACCTTTATTATGATTCCTGATTTGTTTTTTTACTAGTCTTCAGACACATGAAAGTCAAATTCAGACACTCCAAGGAAGATGCAATATCTGTTCCCAAATCTTAGTCACATCCATTCATTCTTTTACGTTTTTCAGTTGCTTTTTTTTTTTGTTTTGTTTTGTTTTTTTGGTTTTTTTTGTTTTTTGGTTTTTTTTGACAAATATCCTCTCACTTCTGTGGCCAAAGTAGTGTTTGTAAAACACATTAATCATGTATAGAAAATGGACATCAGCCTTGAGACATAAAACTGCAGTTCTGCCTTTTATGGTCCTTAAAGACACATGGCAGCTTCTTTAAGATATGACATAAGCCCAAGGCCTCTCTGCTTGCTGTCAGTAAAGAAGAACAGCTTGCCGATGAAGGAACAACTGTGGCTGAGAACTCATTAATTTTGAGCTGAATACTTGCATTCTGTTTCCATAAAATATACTATCCTTCTAGTTATATTCTCCTTCATATATTGTTCTCCTCTGTGACAATGCTGCTAAATATCACAGGAACAGGCTGCCCATGCACTGTCATTAGCTCTGTTAGACTTTCTGGACTCAGTGTTGAAGAGGTTATTTGGAGTAGAGGTGAGAAAAACAGATATTTTTTCAGCACACTGGACCTTATGGATAAGCAAGAAAAGCAAGAAGTTTAAACAGAGGTGACACTAGGTTCTTCTAAGTTCAGCCTCAAAAGTCAATGTATTGCCTCTGAGGACACACCGCTTCTTAACAATTTCCTCTTACATCACAAGAATAGTGATTG
>NW_026625281.1:13968-15252 GCF_030028575.1 Malurus melanocephalus | reverse complement strand
GGGATTTTTTTGGGTTAAATTTCACTAATTTTACCATTTCTCCCTACCTGTATATCCGATTTTCTCGAAGCTGAGCAGGCTGAAGATGCTGTTGTAGAGCTGCATTATGGGGAATTCTCGGGATTTTTTGGGAATATTTTCGCGATTTTTGGGGGGATTTTTTCAGGGATTTTTTCCGGGATTTTTTTGGGTTAAATTCTGTAAATTTTGGGTGTCTCCCCCTACCTGTATATCCGATTTTCTCGAAGCTGAGCAGGCTGAAGATGCTGTTGTAGAGCTGCATCTCTTTTTTGCGCGTTTGGTCCATCTCGTCCAGGATGTCCATCAGCTCGTTGCCCGTCTTGGTCGGGTGCGTGCACTCGGCCTCGTGCACCGACAGCTCGTGGAAAGGACCCTGCCAGGGGCAGCCGATGCGCTTGTACTTGCACTGGGTCACCCTGAGGGGGGAAAATGGGGAGAAACGGTGAAAAAACGGGAAAAAACGGTGAAAAAATGGAAAAAAACGGTGAAAAAATGAGGAAAATAGGGGGAAAAATGGGGAAAAAAAGGTTAAAAAATGGGGAAAAACGGTGACAAAACGGGATCTCAGGATATAAATTCTGTTTGTACTTGCACTGGGTCACCCTGAGGGGGAAAAATGGTGAAAAAATGGGAAAAAACGGTGAAAAAATGGCAAAAAACGGTGAAAAAATGAGGAAAATAGGGGAAAAAATGGGGAAAAATGGTGGGAAAACGGGGGAAATAGGTAGAAAAAAAGGGAAAATGGGGTTTGAGGATATAAATTGTGTTTGTATTTGCACTGGGTCACCCTGAGGGGGAAAACGGGGAGAAATGGTGAAAAAACGGGAAAAAATGGAGAAAAAATGGGGGAAAACGGTGAAAAAATGGAAAAAAAGGGTGAAAAAATGAGGAAAAAATGGGGAAAATAGGGGAAAAAATGAGAGAAATAGGGAAAAAATGGGGGGATATAAAATGAGGATATAAATTCTGTTTGTGCTTGCACTGGTTCACCCTGAGGGGAGAAATGGTGAAAAAACGGGAAAAAATGGTGAAAAAATGGTGAAAAACGGTGAAAAAATGGGGAAAATAGGGGAAAAAATGGGAAAAAAAGGTTAAAAAATGGGGAAAAACGGTGACAAAATGGGATCTCAGGATATAAATTCTGTTTGTACTTGCACTGGGTCACCCTGAAAGGGAAAATGGGGAGAAACGGTGAAAAAACGGTGAAAAAATGGGGAAAAATGGTGAAAAAATGGAAAAAAATGGTGAAAAAATGGGGAGAAA
>NW_026625281.1:10855-12183 GCF_030028575.1 Malurus melanocephalus | reverse complement strand
TTCTGGTGCCGCTCCAGCAGTGACCGCGGGCAGAACAGGGACCATCCCAAACCATCCCAAATCCCAAAAAACCACCCCAAATCCCATATAAACCATCCCAAACCCCAATAAATGACCCCAAAATCCTAAAAAAAATCCCAATAAATCCCAAAAAATCCTTTACCTGTCCTGGCACTGCTCATTCTGGTGCCGCTCCAGCAGTGACCGCGGGCAGAACAGGGACCATCCCAAACCATCCCAAATCCCAATAAACCACCCCAAATCCCATATAAACCATCCCAAACCCCAATAAATGACCCCAAAATACGCCAAAATCGTAAAAAAATTCCAAAAAAATCCTTTACCTGTCCTGACACTGCTCCTTCTGGTGCCGCTCCAGCAGTGACCGCGGGCAGAACAGGGACCATCCCAAACCGTCCCAAATCCCAATAAACCACCCCAAATCCCAATAAATGACCCCAAAATCCTAAAAAAATCCCAAAAAATCCCAAGAAATCCCAAAAAATCCCAAAAAATCCCTCACCTGTCCTGGAACGCTTCCTTCTGGTGCCGCTCCAGCAGTGACCGCGGGCAGAACAGGGACCATCCCAAACCATCCCAAATCCCATATAAACCATCCCAAACCCCAATAAATGACCCCAAATCCCAATAAACGACCCCAAATGTGTCACGTGTCCTGGCACTGCTCATTCTGGTGCCGCTCCAGCAGTGACCGCGGGAATTGGCGGGCGCAGAAGCCGCACTCGGCCGGCAGTTCAGTGACCATATAAACCATCCCAAACCCCAATAAATCCCATATAAATCACCCCAAACCCCAATAAATCCCATATAAACCATCCCAAACCCCAATAAATGACCCCAAAATCCTAAAAAAATCCCAAAAAATCCCAAAAAATCCTAAAAAATCCCAAAAAATCCCAAAAAATCCCTGACCTGTCCTGGAACTCCTCCTTCTGGTGCCGCTCCAGCAGTGACCGCGGGTAGAACAGGGACCATCCCAAACCACCCCAAATCCCAATAAATCACCCCAAATTCCATATAAACCATCCCAAACCCCAATAAATTACTCCAAAATCCTAAAAAATCCCAAAAAATCCCTGACCTGTCCTGGAACTCCTCCTTCTGGCGCTGCTCCAGCAGTGACCGCGGGCAGAACAGGGACCATCCCAAACCATCCCAAATCCAAATAAATCACCCCAAATCCCATATAAACCATCTCAAACCCCAATAAATGACCCCAAAATCCTAAAAAAATCCCAAAAAATCCCAAAAAAAATCCCAAAAAATCCTAAAAAATCCCAAAAAATCCCAAAAAATCCCCAAAAAAC
>NW_026625281.1:6879-9144 GCF_030028575.1 Malurus melanocephalus | reverse complement strand
CACTCAGAATTCCCATTATTCTCAATATAATTATTATTATTATTATTACAACTATTATTAACTATTATTTATTTATTATTTATTTATTATTTATTTATTATTTATTTATTATGTATATTTTTATTCCCATTTTCTCATCCATTCCCATTTCCCAGCAGTGGATGAAGCACCCGGCGCTTCAATTTCGGGAATTAGATCCCACTCAGAATTCTCATTATTCCCATTTTTATTATCACTATTTACTATTATTATTATTATTTAAATTTTTTTTTACTCTTTTTATTCCCATTTTCCCATCCATTCCCATTTCCCAGTAGTGGATGAAGCACCCGGCGCACATCAGTGACCGTTGGTGCACTGGGAAATAAAAAAAATGGGAATTTTTCGGGTTTTATTCTCATTTTTTATCATTTTTCCCATTTTTATTGCCATTTTCCAATTTCCCAGCAGTGGATGAAGCACCCGGCACACATCAGGTGCACTGGGGAAAAAAAACCCAAATTTTTGGGATCAATTTCCATTGGAATTCTCGTTATTCTCATTTTTATTATTATTATTATCTATTTTTTTTTTGTTATTGTTACTATTCTTTTTCCCATTTTTATTCCCATTTTCCCATTTCCCAGCAGTGGATGCAGCACCCGGCGCTTCAATTTCAGGAATTTGATCACACTCAGAATTCTCATTATTCTCATTTTTATTACTATTATCTATTTTTACTAATTATTATTATTATTATAATTCATCATTATTATTTTTTAATTTTTTTTTACTCTTTTTATCCCCATTTTCCCATCCATTCCCATTTCCCAGCAGTGGATGAAGCAGCCGGCGCTTCAATTTTGGGAATTTGATCACACTTGGAATCCTCATTATTCTTATTTTGATCATTATTTTTATTATTATTATTACTCATTATTTATTATTATTTACTGTTTATTATTTATTTATTATTTATATTTTTATTATTATTTTTTCCATTTTTTATTCCCATTATTCCCATTCATTCCCATCCCAGGTGGATGAAGCACCCGGCGCACATCAGTGACCGTTGGTGCACTGGGAAATAAAAAAATGGGAATTTTGGGATCAATTTCCATTGGAATTCTCATTATTCTCCATTAATTATTTTTTATTTATTATTTTTCCATTTTTTTTTCCATTATATTTCCATTTATTATTTTTCATTTATTATTTTTCCATTTATTATTTCTCATTTATTATTTTTCCTTTTATTATTTCCCATTTATTATTTTTCCATTTATTATTTTTTCATATTTTTTTCCATTTATTGTTTTCCATTTATTTTCTATTTATTATTTTCCATGTATTATTTTCCCATTTTTTATTATTTTTCCATGTATTATTTTTCCATTTATTATTTTTAATTTATTATTTTCCATTTAATACCTTTAATTATTTTACATTTTTTTTATTTATTATTTTTCCATTTATCATCTTTCCATTTATTATTTTCCATTTATTATCTTTCATTTACTATTTTTTCATTTATTATTTTTCCTTTTATTATTTTTCAATTTATTATTTTTCCATTTCTTTCCATTTATTATTTTTCCATTTATTATTTTCCATTTTTTATGTTTCCATTTTTTATTATTTTCCACTTATTACTTTTCCATTTATTATTTTTCCATTTATTATTTCTCCATTCATTTTCCCATTTATTATTTTTCCATTTATTATTTCCAATTTATTATTTTTCCATTTATTACTTTTCCATTTATTACTTTTCCTTTTTTTATTATTTTCCATTTATTATTTTTTCATATTTTTTTCCATTTATTGTTTTCCATTTATTGTTTTTCCATTTATTATATTCCATTTTTTTATTATTTTTCCATTACTTTATTTATTTTTCCATTTATTATTTTCCATTTAATATCTTTCCATTTATTATTTTTCATTTATTATTTTTCCATTTATTATTTCACATTTATTATTTTCCATTTATTTTTTCATATTTTTTCCATTTATTGTTTTTCCATTTATTATTTTTCATTTATTATTTTTCCATTTATTATCTTTCATTTATTATTTTTTCATTTATTATTTTTCCTTTTATTATTTTTCCATTTATTATTTTCCCATTTATTATTTTTCATTTATTATTTTTCCATTTTTTATGTTTCCATTTATTATGTTTCCATTTTTTATTATTTTCCACTTATTACTTTTTCATTATTTTTCCATTTATTATTTTTCCATTTATTATTTTTCATTTATTATTTTCCCATTTATTATTTT
>NW_026625281.1:3578-4941 GCF_030028575.1 Malurus melanocephalus | reverse complement strand
GAATTCCATGAAAAAAGGAGAATTCCAAGAAAAAAGATGGGAATTCAAAAACAAAAGATGAGAATTCCAAGAAAAAAAGAGAATTCCAAGAAAAAGGAGAATTCCAAGAAATAAAGATGGGAATTCCAAGAAAAAGGAGAATTCCAAGAAAAAAAGGGAATTCCAAGAAAAAAAGGAGAATTCCAAGAAAAAAGGGAGAATTCCAAGAAAAAAGATGGGAATTCCAAGCAAAAAGATGGGAATTCCAAGGAAAAAGATGGGAATTCCAAGAAAAAAAAAGGGAATTCCAAGAAAAAAAAAGGGAATTCCAAGAAAAAAGATGGGAATTCCCCCCAAAATTGATGGGAAAATGGAAAAGTTGGAAATCCCAAAAATCGATGGAAATTCCCAAAAAAATTATGGGAATTTCCCCAAAAATCAATGGGAATTCCCAAAAAAATGAATGGGAATTCCCAAAAAATATATGAGAAAATGGAAGAGTGGGAAAATCCCAAAAATCGATGGAAATTCCCAAAAATTTATGGGAATTCCCCCAAAAATCGATGGGAATTCCCAAAAAAATCGATGGGAATTCCCAAAAAAATCAAAGGGAATTCCCAAAAAATCAATGGGAATTCCCAAAAATTGATGGAAATTGCCAAAAAATCAATGGGAATTCCCAAAAAAATCAAAGGGAATTCCCAAAAATTGATAAGAATATGGAAAAGTTGGAAAATCCCAAAAATCGATGGGAATTCCCAAAAAAATCAATGGAAATTCCTCAAAAATCGATGGGAAAATGGAAACGTTGGAAATCCCAAAAATTGATGGGAATTAATTAATTAATTGGATTAATTAATTAATTGGATTAATTAATTAATTGGATCCCATTCCAGATTTAATGAACCCCTGGATTGATTAATTAATTGGATTCATCCTGGATTTAACAAACAGCTGGATTAATTAATTAATTAATTGATTGATTAATTAATTGATTAATTAATTGGACCCCATCCTGGATTTAACGAACCCCTGATTAATTAATTAATTAATTATTTAATTTGATCCCATCTCGGATTTAACAAACCCCTGGATAGATTGATTGATTAATTAATTAATTGCATCCCATCCTGGATTTAATGAACCCCTGATTAATTAATTAATTAATTGGATCCCATTCTGGATTTAATGAACCCCTGATTAATGAATTAATTAATTGGATCCCATTCTGGATTTAATGAACCCCTGATTAATTAATTAATTAATTGGATCCCATCCTGGATTTAATGAACCCCTGATTAATTAATTAATTAATCGGATCCCATCCCGGATTTAATGATTTAACTGGAGTGGGACAAACTGGACTGGGACAAACTGGAGTGGG
>NW_026625281.1:0-1117 GCF_030028575.1 Malurus melanocephalus | reverse complement strand
TGGGATGGAGTGGGACAAACTGGACTGGGACAAACTGGACTGGGATGGACTGGGACAAACTGGACTGGGACAAACTGGGATGGACTGGGAAAAAATGGAGTGGACTGGGATGGACTGGGATGGGATAAACTGGACTGGACTGGCATGGATTGGGATGGACTGGGAGGAACTGGGATGGACTGGGATGGACAAACTGGAGTGGGATAGACTGGGACAAACTGGAGTGGACTGGGATGGACTGAGATGGACAAACTGGGATGGACTGGGACAAACTGGGATGGACTGGGACAAACTGGGATGGACTGGGCCGGGATGGACTGGACTGGGAGGAACTGGGGAGACTTGATTGGCATGGACTGGGATGGACTGGGAGGAACTGGGACAAACTGGGACTGACTGGGACTGACTGGGACAGACTGGGACGAACTGGAATGGACTGGGACAGACTGGACTGGATGAACTGGAGTGGATGAACTGGGATGGACTGGGAGGAACTGGGACAAACTGGGACAGACTGGGACGGACTGGGAGGTACTGGGATGGACTGGGAGGTACTGGGATGGACTGGGACAGACTGGGACAAACTGGGACAAACTGGGAGAAACTGGGAAGGACTGGGAGGAACTGGACTACACTGGGATGGAGTGGAGTGGAGTGGACTGGGACAAACTGGAAGGAAATGGACTGGGACAGACTGGACTGGGGCAAACTGGGATGGACTGGGATGGACAAACTGGAGTGCAATAGACTGGGATAAACTGGACTGGGACAAATTGTACTGGGATGGACTGGGATGGACAAACTGGGATGGACTGGGACAAACTGGAAGGGACTGGGACAAACTGGGATGGACTGGGCTGGGATGGATTGGGAGGAACTGGGAGGGACTGGGACAAACTGGGGGTTATCAGTGGCCAAAGGGGGGGGTTTGGTAGCCCAGAGGGGACAGGGCCACCCAGGGGGGTTTGTTGGTGGCCCTGAGGGGGTTTGGTAGCCCCCAAGAGGACAGGGACATTCTGGGATGGTTTTGGTGGCCCTGGGAGGGTTTGGTGGCCCTGGAAGGGTTTGTTGGTGGCCCTGGAGGAATTTGGTGGCCCTGACAAGAATTGGGTGGCCC
>NW_026625280.1:14328-15499 GCF_030028575.1 Malurus melanocephalus | reverse complement strand
GGGAGGGACTGGGATGGAATTCCTGGAGCAGAGGATCCCTGGGAGTGCCCCAGGGTGGATGGAGTTTGGGTTCACAGTAGGAAAAGTGGAGATTTGGGTGGATATTGAGGTGAAATTCTTCCTTTTGAGGGTGCTGAGGGAGCTGGAGAGGGTCTGGGGACACAGGGAATGGGGTCACACTGGGAAAGGGGGGATTGAAATGGGATTTTGGGAAGGAATTCCTGGCTGGGAGGGTGGGGAGAGGCTGGGATGGAATTCCCAGAGCAGCTGTGGCTGCCCCTGGATCCCTGGGAGTGTCCCCAAGGCCAGGCTGGAGCACCCTGGGACGGTGGGAGATGTCCCTGGGCTGGCTCTGGAGGGGATTTAAAGTCCCTCCCTCCCTCCCCAAACCATCCCAGGATTCCGCCTCTGGACAGTCCCACAACTCCAGGGGATCAGCCCAGGGCAGGACTGGCCCATCCAGAGCCCTCCCAGCGACAGCGACAGCGGAGGCCACGTCACACACAGCCCTCAACGTTTATTCCAAACATCGCTCACAGCTCCAGGGAGAGGCACACGCGATTGGATCCTGCGGATCAGGCAACAACAAAAAAAAAGAGGCAAAACACCAGGAAAACTCTCCTTTCACGCCACATCCCCCCTCGGGCACTTGGAAAGCAGCTCCCGCCATCCCGGGGACAGCGTGGGAAGTCACCAGCAGTCCTCCCCTGGCCCAGGGACCGCCGAGACCCCCACGGGGACCCGTCCTGGGTGGGAATATCCCGGGAAGCCGCAGGGCTGGGCTCGGCTTTCCTGGATCCCAGAGAGGAAGGCGATGCCCGCTTCACACCCCGAGTCGCCAGGGCAGCGCCCGTCCGACACCTTCCTCTGCTGGGACCTGCTGACCACCCCAGGAGCGGCCGGAGAAGCCCCTGGCCCGAGCAGTCACTGAGGTAGGAAGCCCCCGGCTCCCCGGCAGGCAGCCAGAGGGTGGGAACGGCCCGGGGGGCTCCGCTCGCCCTCCTCGAGGGTCCCGGGGCGCGGCGAGCTCGGAGCCAGGACACGACATGCAGGGACAGCCACATGCTGGGCAGCGGGAAACGCTGGGGGAACGCGACCCCCAAAAGTGAGGAGGGGGCAGCAGCCGGGCAGCTTCTCCAGCTCATCCTGCCGCGAAAACTCCTCCGTCCGG
>NW_026625280.1:6949-12333 GCF_030028575.1 Malurus melanocephalus | reverse complement strand
CTACACCCGAGACCTCATGATGGGATTTTGGGATATTGGGATTTTGAGATTTCAGGATGGAATTTGTGGGATTTTGGGATGGGATTTGTGGGGTTTTGGGATGGGATTTTGGGATGGGATTTTGGTATTTCAGGATTTTAGGGTGGTAGGATTTTGGGATGGGACATGATCCATCTCTCTACCCCATCCCAATCCCACCCATCCCAGACTGGCCAGAGCATGACAGATGGACCCTCATCTGTCCATCTGGGATGGGATTTCGGGATTTTGTGATTTTAGCATGGGATTTCTGGATTTTGGGATGTGATTTGTGGGATTTTGGAATGGGATAAGATCCATCTCTCTCTCCCATCCAAATCCCACCCATCCCAAACTGACCAGAGAGTGACAAACAGACCTTCATGGTGGGATTTTGGCATGGGATTGTGGGATTTTGGGATGGGATTTGTGGGATTTTGGGATGGGACATGACCCATCTCTCTCCCCCATCCCAATCCCACCCATCCCAGACTGGCCAGAGCACGACAGATGCACCCTCATGTTGGGATTTTGGGATGGGATTGTGGGATTTTGGGATGGGATTTCAGGATTTTTGGATGGTAGGATTTTGCGATTTCAAGATTTTGGGATCAGATTGTGGGATTTCAGGGTTTTGGAACAGTAGGATTTTGGAATTTCATGATTTTGGAATGGGACACAACCCACCTCTCCCCCCATCCCAATCCCATCACCCCAGACTGCCCAAAACCCCCAAAACCCAGGTTCATCTTTCCAGCCCCAAAACCCCCCAAATCCCCTCCACTCCCCCTTCCCACCCCACTCACTCCCGGGCAGTTTCAGGTTGTCCACCACGGGCAGGAACACCTCCCTGTCCCGCTTCTCCTCCTCCGGCGTCCGCTCCACCGTCAGCTGGTACAGCTTCAGCGAGATGATGTCGTGGTTGTCTGCAAAATCCACCAAAACCTTGGTCTGGGATGTTCCCAAAAAGGTTTGATTTCCAAAAAGATTTTTTAAAGTTGCTTAAAAACCCAAAATCAGCSCAAATYGGGAGAKGATSYGATTTAAATGCACTTGAAAACMCAAATGGATGAGCTCTCAGGWRGGGSTGRGCAGGGATCTGGGAAGAAAGGAGATTTAAAAACCTGGGAATGATTGGAAACATTTGAAACATAAAGAAAAATGGATTTAAACCTACTGGGAATGAGGTTTTAAGGGGCAGAACTCAAACAGAGTGGAAATCTCTGGAAGAGGGAGAGGGGCAGTGTCTGGCGAGGGGAAATCAGTGGGGAAATCAAAGGGTTTGGGCTCTGAAACCATTCCCAGGAATTCCTGGCTGGGAATTCCAGGATCCCAGAACAGCCAGGGCAGGTTTTATTCCTTAATTTAATTTAATTCTGTGTTCATCCTGGTTTAATTCTGTGTTCATCCTGGTTTAATTCCGTGTTCATCCTGGTTTTATTCCATGCTCATCCTGGTTTTATTCCATGCTCATCCTGGTTTTATTCCATGCTCATCCTGGTTTTATTCCATGCTCATCCTGGTTTTATTCCATGCTCATCCCAAGGCTTTATTTCCAGATTTATTCCATGCTCATTCTGATTTTATTCCGTGCTCATTCTAAAGTTTTCTTCCATGGTAATCCTGATTTTTTCTATGTTCATCCTGATTTAATTCCATGCTAATCCTGATTTTATTCCATGTTCATCCTGGATTTACTCCACATTAATCCTAGCTTTATTTCACGCTCACCCTGATTTTACTCCATGCTCATCCTGGTTTTATTCCATGCTCATCCCAGTTTTATTCCATGCTCATCCCAAGGTTTTATTCCACATTAATCCTGATTTTGTTCCATTCTCATCCTGGATGAGATTTAATTCCAGGCTCATCCTGATTTTATTCCACCCTCACCCCAAGGTTTTACTCCTCCCACAGCCCGGGATCCACAGTGTGCCCAAGAAAAGCAGGAAGCACCACYTGGACAAACCCTCAGTGCCCAAACCAATCTTGGGGTCCCTCAGGTGTTGCTCCAAGACCCCACCCAAGATCCCCAAATGCTCCTGCAAGGTCCGAGCTGCGCCCACAGTCCCCCAGCTCCACCCGGGAACACCCCAAGGCTGTACCTGACAGGACCCCAAACACTCCTGCAAGGTCTGAGCCATGCCTGCAGTCCCCCAGCTCCAGCCAGGAACCCCCAGGAACTCCCCTGGACCCCCGGGGCTGTACCTGACAGCTCCCCAAAAGGTGCAACTGCACCCGCAGCCCCCCAGCTCCACCCTGGAACCCACCAGGAACCCCCTGGGGCCATACCTAACAGGTCCCCAACGCTCCTGCAAGGTCTGAGCCGTGCCTGCAGCCTCCCAGCTCCACTCAGGAACCCCCCAAACCCCCAGGGCCGTACCTGACAGCTCCCCAAATGCTCCTGCAAGGTCCAACTGCACCCACAGCCCCCCAGCTCCACCCAGGAACACCCCAAGACTGTATCTGACTCCCTGCAAGGTCCGAGCTGGACCCACAGCCCCCCAACTCCACCCATGAACCCCCCAGGGCCATACCTGACAGGTCCCCAAATGCTCCTGCAAGGTCTGAACTGCACCCACAGCCCCCCAGCTCCACCCATGAACTCCCCAGGGCCATACCTGACAGGTCCCCAAACGCTCCTGCAAGGTCTGAACTGCACCCGCAGCCCCTCAGGAACCCCCCAGACCCCCAAAGCCGTACCTGATGGAACCCCAAACACTCCTGCAGGGTCTGAGCTGCACCCACAGTGCCTCAACTCCACCCAGGAACCCCCCAGGAACCCCCAAAGCCATACCTGACAGGTCCCCGGTGACAGATGATGTCCCAAAGTAGTAGCCACGGGGCAGGCGCACACCCGGCACGTCGATGCAGTCCCTCCACTCGTGTTTGCCGTCGATGTCGATCAGCACCTGCCGGGGCAGCGGCTCCCTGAGCCCCACGGGGACCCTCGGGACGGAGAACACCCCGTGGAACGGGCGGAACTCACCGTGAGCCTCCTCTTGACGTAGCGGATGACCAGGAAGGTGTCGTGGTTGAGGTTGCGCACCAGGGCCGTGCAGCCGCCCAGCTCCGTGGGGCGCCCGTCGCGGTCGTGGTCGTACGTCAGCGAGCCGTTGTTCACCATGGCCGAGATGTAGGGGAACACACGCTGCGGGGTAACGGGATCATGGTGTGCATGGGGTATGGGGGATCCCACAGAGCCAGGGGAAACGGGATCCCGGTATGGATGGGAAAAAGGGGAACACGCGCTGCGGGCAATGGGATCACGGTGTGGATGGGGGAAAAGGGGGATCCCACAGAGCCAGGGGAACGGGGAACACGCGCTGCGGGCAACGGGATCCCAGAGTGGATGGGGGAAAAGGGGAACACGCGCTGCGGGGTAATGGGATCACAGTGTGGATGGGGGAACAGGGGAACATGCACTGTGGGACAACGGGATCCCAGTGTGGATGGGGGAAAAGGGGGATCCCACAGAGCCAGGGGCAATGGGATCCTGGTGTGGATGGGGCATGGGGGATCCCACAGAGCCGGGGGAAATGGGATCCCAGTATGGATGGGGAAAAAGAGAACATGCACTGTGGGGCAACGGGATCACGGTGTGGATAGGGAACAGAGATCCCACAGAGCCAGGGGAAACGGATCCTGGTATGGATGGGGGAAAAGGGGGATCCCACAGAGCTGGAGGAAATGGGGATCACGTGCTGCGGGGCAACGGGATCCTGGTGTGGATGGGGGAAAAGGGGGATCCCACAGAGCCAGGGGAAATAGGGAACACGTGCTGCAGGGCAATGGGATCATGGTGTGGATGGGAAAAGAGGGATCCCACAGAGCTGGGGAACAGGGAACATGCGCTGTGGGCAATGGGATCCCAGTGTGGATGGGGGAAAAGGGGGATCCCACAGAGCCGGGGGAAATGGGGAACATGCACTGCGGGGCAACGAGATCCCAGTGTGGAGGGGGAACGGGGAACACGCACTGCAGGCAACAGGATTCCAGTATGGCAGGGGAAAAGGGGGATCCCAGTACAGCAGGGGAAATGGGGAACATGCGCTGCGGGGCAACGGGATCACAGTGTGGATGGGGGAAAAGGGGGATCCCACAGAGCCAGGGGTATGGGAATCCCACAGAGCCAGGGGAAACGGGGAACACGCGCTGTGGGGCAACGGGATCCCGGTATGGCAGGGGGAATGGGGATCCCACAGAGCCAGGGGAAACAGGGATCCCAGTACAGCAGGGGAAACGGGGATCCTGGATGGCAGGGGAAAAGGGAAACATGCATTGCGGGGCAACGGGGATAGTGCTACAGAAGAGGGAATGGGAATCCTGCAGAGCCATGGGAATGGGGATCCCAATCCAGCAGGGGGAATTGGAGATCCTGATCCAGCAGGGGCCTGGGATCCCAATCCAACAGGGAGAAACAGGGATCCCGGTCTGGCAGGGGCTTCAGGATCCCGCAGAGCCAGAGGAAATGGGGATCCAAATCCAGCAGGGGGAAACAGGGATCCCGCAAAACCAGGGGGAATGGGGATTCCAATCCAGCAGGTGCCTCGGGATCCCACAGTGCCCCCAAAACCAAGAGCTGTGGCAGCCCCRAAGGCCTTCATCCCACAGAAGTGTGCTCAATGCAACACCAGCACAACAGTCCTTCACCCCACACGAGTCTGCTCAGCACAACCCTAAACTATTTCTACCCCTGGGAACTGCTCAGCACAACACTGTAACGATCCCAAAGTCCTTCATCCCACAGGGATCTGCTCAGTACACACTGGAACAATCCCAAACTCTTTCACCCCACAGGGATCTTCTGAGCACCACACCAGCATGACCCTAAAGACCTTCAACCCCAAGGAATCTGCTCAATGCAACACCAGCACGATCCCAAAGTCCTTCACCCCACAGGGATCTGCTCAACACACACGGGAATGATCCCAAACTCCACCCTGTAGAGATCTGCTCAGCACAGCATAATCCCAAAGTCCTTCACCCCACAGGGATCTGCTCAGCACCACACCAGTATGACCCCAAAGACCTTCAACCCCCTGGGATCTGCTCAGCACAATGTTGGAATGATCCCAAACTCCTTCACCCCACAGGGATCTGCTCAGCACCACACTGGAATGACCCCATTCCATCCCTACAGACCCCAAACTCCTCCGTTCCCCAAAATCATCTCAGTGTGACAGCAGCGCGGCCCCGCCCCATCCCTACAGACCCAAACTCCTCCATTCCCCAAAATCATCTCAGTGTGACACTGGCACGGCCCCGCCCCATCCCTACAGACCCCAAACTCCTCCATTCCCCAAAATCATCTCAGTGTGACACTGGCACGGCCCTGCCCCATCCCTACAGACCCCAAACTCCTC
>NW_026625280.1:3377-6075 GCF_030028575.1 Malurus melanocephalus | reverse complement strand
ATGGGGGAAGGTGGCAATGTCAAATCCTGGGATACAGCGGCAGCTCTGGGACCCAACAGCTCAGGAAATTCTCCCTGGAGCACTCCAGGGATGGGAGCAGCGACGGGGGGAGGTGGCAGTGCCAAATCCTGAGATACAGTGGCGGCTCGGGGACCCACAGCCCAGGAAATTCCCCCCGGAGAACTCCAGCAGTGAGGGGGGCAAGGTGGAAGTGCCAAATCCCAGGAACGGCCACTGGGACCCACAGCCAAGTTGCCCCTCTTCCCTCAGGAATAAAATCCTTTTTGTCCTTTTGGAAGTGGGAACAAGCAGCTGGAAACCCCCACAGCAACAGCTTCTCCCAGGGCCTGATCAACTCCTGCTCCCCCATTCTGCTAATTATGGCCTCTAATTAAGAACTGCTTATCCTGGAAGAGCAGAGGTGCCACCCTAAATCCAGGGATCCATCCCACACCCCGCTAATCCCGCATTTTAGGAAGGCTTTTCCCAGCACCAAGTGGGAGCTGGAGGCTTTGGGTGTCGGGATAAAGGCTGGGAGTTACCCCCAGTGTGCTCAGAGATTGTAAAATGTTGATATTGGGGTAAAATATCACCGGTTTTAGGGGAAATTGGAATTAGGAAAAGGTTTTAGGAGAGATGAAGTTTCCAGCAATAGGKTTCCCAGGAAAGCTGTGGCTGCTCCATCCCTGGGAGTGTCCAAGGCTGGGCTGGACGGGGCTTGGAGCACCCTGGGACAGTGAAAGTGTCCCTGCCATGGCAGGGGTGGCACTGGATGTGAGACTGAAGGTCCCTCCCAACCCAAACCATCCCAGGATTCCAGGATTCTGTGATATCAGGGTGGGAGCAGCCCGGGTTTRTCCTTTTCCACAGGAACGGCACCACCAAACCCCAAAAAAACAGGAATGTGAAGAATTTTACACCTTTCCAAGAGGCAGAGCTACCCCTGGGAGCAGAGAAAGGCTCCTCAGCCTCCACTCGGGGTTTACTCAGACCCTACTCCCGGTGCAACCCYAAACAGCAAAATTCCCAATGTGGGRAACACTCACAGCTCAGCTCTTCCTGCCCTAAACCCTCTCCTGTGGGAAAAACTGACCACAAACCTGAGCTTCTCCTGACAAAGAAACAAACCCAACCTGTGGAAAAGGAATGGGGAGAGGAGCATGAGGATGAGGAGGATGAGGAGGATGAGGAGGATGAAGGGGATGAAGGGGATGAAGGGGATGAGGAGGATGAAGGGGATGAATGGGATGAATGGGATGAGGAGGATGAGGAGGATGAGGAGGATGAGGAGGATGAAGGGGATGAAGGGGATGAAGGGNGAGGGGGATGAGGGGGATGAGGGGGATGAGGGGGATGAGGAGGATGAGGAGGATGAGGAGGATGAGGAGGATGAGGAGGATGAGGGGGATGAGGAGGATGAGGAGGATGAGGAGGATGAGGAGGGTGAAGGGGACAAAGGGGACGAAGGGGACGAGGAGGATGAAAGGGATGAAGGGGATGAAGAGGATGAGGAGGATGAGGAGGATGAGGAGGATGAGGAGGATGAGGAGGATGAGGAGGATGAGGAGGATGAGGAGGATGAGGAGGATGAGGAGGATGAAGGGGATGAAGGGGATGAAGGGGATGAAGGGGATGAAGGGGATGAAGGGGATGAAGGGGATGAACAGGAAGAATAGGATGAAGAGCAGTGTCCAGCACCGCAGCATGCCCCGTCCCCTCCGGCCTCACCTCCTGCTGCTTCTCCTCATTGGGATACGTGTCCACGAACACCCCCAGCCCCAGGAAGTTGTCCTTGCTCCCAAACACAGGCCCTGGCAGCAAACAGAGAGGCTGGGATAAGGCTCAAACAAAGGATCTGAAACTCTTCAGCACCGAGTGGGCTGTGCTGGGAAAGCCCCGAGGGCTCCCCAGTCCCATCCTCAGGGATATTYTCYACRAGTCCAGCTYRCTCCAATCCCTGTYCRAGGTGTCCCCCAGACCCTTTTACCYGGCTGCATCCTGTCCTTGGTGTACCAGATGGCAAAGCCGTCACCGTTCAGGTTCTTCTTGCCTTGCCCGTGGATTTTGAAGTGCACCTGCATCTCCCAGTCCCGCAGGTAGCACGGCTGGGAGGGAGGAGAGAGGGTGGAAATCAGGGAATTTTGGCAGGGCCGGCCACACCCAGTGTCCAGCAGCTCCTCCTGCCCATGTTCCCTCACCCATCATTCCTGTATTTGGGATGGGAGCCTGGGTAATTAATCCCAAAAAACACCATTAATCCCAAGGAATCAGTTGTCACCCAAACATTAAACACCAAAATGTCACCCAAACATTAAACACCAAAATGTTTCAATTTCACCCTGCCACACCATCCCAGTGTCCAGTAGCTCCTCCTGCCCATGTTCCCTCACCCATCATTCCTGTATTTGGGATGGGAGCCTGGGTTATTAATCCCAAAAGACATCATTAATCCTAAGAAATCAGTTGTCGTCCAAGGATTAAACACCACAATATTTGAATTTCAACCTCGAGGTCGCCCCAGGCAATAGCAACTCCAACAAACCAATGCTTGTGCCTGGGAAAACATCAGGGAAACCTCATTCCCTGTGCTCCCTTCACTGTCGAGTATTTGAGATGGGAGCCTGGATAATTAATCCCAAAAAACATCATTAATCCCAAGGAATCAGTTGTCACCCAAACATTAAACACCAAAATGTTT
>NW_026625280.1:0-1177 GCF_030028575.1 Malurus melanocephalus | reverse complement strand
CCCAGTCCCGGTCCCCTCCTGTCCCAATCCCGTCCCTCTCCCCCAGCCGTAATGTCCCCCCTTTCGTCCCGGTGCCCCGGTCCCCTCCTGTCCGGATCCCGTCCCTCTGCCCCAGCCATCCTCCCCATCCCGGTTCCCCCCCGGTCCCGACGCCGTTCCCCGGTGCCCCCCGCTCACCACTCGGTTCCACACGGCTCCCTGCTTGCTCTGCACGTCAGGGGTCAGGCGGATGAACTGGGTCATGACCATGGCGTTGCCCAGCAGGTCCCACAGCCCCGAGCTGGCCGAGCCCACACCTGCGGCCCACACGCACCGTTGGTACCGGACACACCGGTACCGGGCACCGGGCACCGTCCGCCACCGCCACCACAGCACGCCCGCCCGCCCCGCTCACCCTGGTACGGCTTGGACAGCGAGTGCTCGCGTTTGAGGTGCTCCTCGGTCTGCTCGGCCCCCGACCCGCCGAGCCCCAGCGCCACGGCCAGCAGGGCCAACCCGGCCCGCCACCGGCCCGCCGCCGCCATCTTCCCCCGCCTCGCCGCGCCCCGCCCCGCGCTCCCATTGGMTGCTCCGCCCCRCYGYGCCCGCCCACTGGCGAGCTGMCAATGATGATTGGTCKTGCGRGCTGTCTGTCAAYTRGGAGCGCGCRGRGCRYGATGGGYAATGTAGTTCTGGGTGCCTGCGCCCGGGGATGGCAGCCGCCACTGAGCCGAGTGACCCTCTCCCCCTTGCCGGGTCCTAGTGCCACCCTGCCCAGGTCCTGATGCCACCCCCGGGTGCTAGTCCCCCCCTCCGTTCCAGGTCCTAGTTCTCCAATAATACCCCACCGGGTCCTAGTGTTCGCTCCCGCGTCCTAATGCCCTCCCTCAGGTTCTGGTGCTCCCCCAGATTCTAGTGCCCCCCAACTCCAGGTCCCGGTGCCCACCGAGATCCTGATGCCCCCTCCCCCAGGTCCCGGTGCAATCCCACGTTCTGGTGTCCCCCCGAAGTATCAGTGTGCCCCCAAGTCTTCCTTCCCCCAGCCCAGGTCCTTCCCCGGCCGGATCCTACTGTTTCCACAGATCTTCCAACCGGAATTCTGCACCCCTCCACCAGGTCCCAGTGCCCCCTGCACCCCCGCCCCTGTCCCCTTCCCCAGGGGACACCCCAAACTCAGCTCCAACCTCCCAAAGTCAAA
>NW_026625279.1:12815-14110 GCF_030028575.1 Malurus melanocephalus | reverse complement strand
AAAATTAAATTCATTTATTCCAAAGTGTTTTTATTTCTCCAAAAATTAAATTCATTTATTCCAAAGGGTTTTTTCCCCCAAAATTAAATTCAATTATTCCAAAAGTTTTCTGCCCAAAATTAAATGCACATATTCCTAAGGGGTTCCCCTCCCCCAAAAATAAATTCACATTTTTTAGGATTTTTTACCCCAAAAATTAAATTCATTTACTCCAAAGGCATTTTCCCCCCAAAAAAATTAAATTTATTTATTCTAAAGGGTTTTTTCCCCCCCAAATTTATTTCCCCCCAAAACCTTATACCAAAGGTTCCCCCTGCAAAAAACTCCCACAGATTCCAAAGGGGTTTCTTCCCCACAAAAAAATAAATTCACATTTTCAAGGATTTTCACTCCTGCAAAATTGAATTAATTTATTCCAAAGGGTTTTTTTCCCCCCCAAAATTAAATTCAATTATTCCAGAAGTTCCCCGCCCAAAAGATAAATTGATGTATAGCAAAGGGGTTTTTCCCCAAAAAATAAATTCACATTTTCAAGGCTTTTCCCCCCCCCCCCAATTTAAATTCATTTATTCCAAAGGGTTTTTTCCCCCAAAAAAATAAATTCACACTTTTTAGGATTTTTTCCCCCAAAATTAAATTCTCTTATTCCAAAGGGCTTTTCTCCCCAAAATTAAATTCATTTATTCCAAATGTTTTTTTTTTTCTCCAAAATATTAAATTTATTTATTCCAAATGTTTTTTTTTCTTCAAATATTAAATTAATTTATTCAAAAGGGTTTTTTTCCCAAAATTCAATTAATTTTTTCCAATTTTTTTTCTCCAGAAATGAAATTCATTTATTCTAAGTATTTTTTTCTCAAAAAAATCCCAAATTTCCAACTCCAAATCCTAAATTTCTTGCCCAAATCCCAAATTTTCATCCCCAAATCCCAAATTTCCAACCCCAAATCCCAAATTTCTGCCTCCAATCCCAAATTTCCAACCCCAAATCTCAAATATTTGTCTCCAATCCCAAATTTCCGTCTCCACTCTCAAATTTCTGGCCCAAAATCCCAAATTTCAATCTCCAATCCCGAATTTCCATCTCCAATCCCAAATTTCCAAATTTAGAATATTTGGGGATAAATATGGAATATTTTGCATAAATCTGGGGTAAATCTGGAATGTTTGGGATAAATTTGGAATGTTTGGGATAAATTGGGATAAATTGGGATAAGTCTGGAATATTTGGGATAAATTTGGAATATTTGGGAATATTTGGGATAAATCTGGGATATTTAGGATAAATTTGTAAT
>NW_026625279.1:8578-11326 GCF_030028575.1 Malurus melanocephalus | reverse complement strand
GGATTTGGGATCCTGGGGATTTGGGAAAGGGATTTGGGATCCTGGGGATTTGGGATCTGGGGGATTTGGGAATTTGGGAAAGGGGATTTGGGAATTTGGGAAAGGGATTTAGGAAAGGGATTTGGGTTCCTGGATGGTGCCATTAAAGGGCATCCCTGGTGCGGCTCCAGCCCCAAATTTCCATGGATTTCTGTAAAAATCCTGATAAATAATTTAAAAACAATCCCCAAAATCCTCTGGGAAATGGGGAGAATTCCTGGAGAATTGATCCCAAAATTTTCCAGGGAATGATTCCATTAAATGGCAACTCCAGCCCCAAATTTCCGTGGATTTCTGTAAAAAAATATCAATAAATAATTTAAAAATAATCCCCAAAATCCTCTAAAAAAATGGGAGAATTCCTGGAGAATTGAATCCCAAAATTTTCTGCGGTAGGATCCATCCCCCATCCGGAAATGCATCCAGAAAATCCAGATTTTTGTGGAAATAATCAATAAAAATTATTTAATAGGAATAATTTGTGTTAATTATTGAGATTAATAAATACAGTGGAGTGATTAATAATTAATGTATTTATTCAAWATATTAATAAATATTCAAATGTGTGGAGTATGGAATTATTGCGGTGCAAAAGCACAGGGAATCTGGAAAAAAAAATACAGAATTTGTAAAATATGTGGAATATGGAAAAATATAGAAAATATAAAAATATAAAATTATTAAAGGGATTAACATCACATGGAATATTGAAATTGAAAACATTAAAATATGTGAATGTATATATTAAAAACATGAAAAAAGTATAAATCTGTAAGAGATAAATGCATGAAATGTATAAAAATGTATGAAATATTTGAATACTTAAAAATGTAGAATATATTAATTTACAAAATGTATAAAAATATATGAAATGTGTACATGTGGAGTAGTTTTAAAAATATAAAATGTATAAAATAACTGATAAACATATCAAATATGTAAAATACATAAAATATTAAAATATGAAAAACATGTAGGAACATGTAAAGTATAAGTTGTAAAATGTAAAAAAATATATGAAATGTATAAACACACAGTACTTTTAAAAGCAAATGGATAAAATTATAAACATATCAAATGTATACAAATATATAAAATATTTAAATACACAAAATCTGTGGAAATCTGTAAAGTATATAAATATGTAAAACATAAAAATATAGGGAATATATAAATATAGAGCAGTTTTAAAAACATAAAATGCATGAAATTGCAACAGATAAACTTATCAAATGTACAAAAATACGTAAAATATTTAAATACAAAAAAAATTCTAAATATATAAAGTATATAAACTTGTAAAACGTATATAGAAAATATATAGAGTAGTTTCAAAAACATAAAATTTGTAAAATTACAACAGATAAATGTATCAAATATATGGAAATATATGAAATATTTAAATAGAAAAGATATGTGAAAATGTGTAAAGTATATATACGTAAAGTAATATAGGAACATATATATAAATGTATCATAAATCTATAAACCGAATAATTTTAGAAGCTTAAAATGTATGAAACTATAAAATATAAACACATTAAACGTATAAAAATGTGTGATATATGTGAATACATAACACATGTAAAAAATGTAAAGTATAAACATACAAAACATGTAAAAATATAGGAAATATAGAAACACAGAGTAGTTTTAAAAACATAAAACGTATTCATCTCTAAASTATAAACACATTAAATGTATAAAAATATATAAAATACTTGAACATTCAAAACATATAAAAAATGTAAAGTATGTAAACATACAAAAGGTAAAAATATCGGAAATACAGAACACTGAGTAGTTTTAAACACATAAAATGTATTAACTTCTAAAGTATAAACATGTTAAATGTATAAAAACATGTAAAATATTTGAATATTCAAAACACGTAAAAAATGTAAAGTATGTAAACATACAAAACGTAAAAATATAGGAAATACAAAACACAGAGTAGTTTTAAACACATAAAATGTATAAAACTAACAGATAAACATATCAAATGTATAAAAATATGTAAAATATTTAAATACAAAAACCACGTAAAGATATTTAAGCATATAAACTTATAAAATGTGTATAGGAAATAAATAAATAAATATAGGGTAGGTTTGAAAACATAAAATGTGTGAACCTATAAAATATAAACACATTAAATGTATAAAAATACATAAAATATGTGAATATTCAAAGTATGTAAGTATGTATATAAACATACAGAACATGTAAAAATGTAGGAAATATAAAAACACAGAGTAGTTTTAAAAACAGAAGATGTACAAAACTGTAACAGATGAACATACCAAATGTATGAAAGTGTATAAATTATTTAAATATTGAAAACACGTGAAAATTAAGTATGTAAACATAAAACATGTAAAAGGATATAAAATATAGAAATACAGGGTTTTTAAAAAGGTTTTAAAAAGGTTTAAAAAAGTTTTAAAAAGGTTAAAATGTATGAACCTATAAACACGTGAAATGTATAAAAATATGTAAAATGTTCAAATACACAAAACATGAAAACATGTAAAATATATAAACATGAAAAACACGTAAGAATATAAGAAATAGACAAATATACGGTAGTTCTAAAAATGTAAAAATGTATAAATCTGTAAAACTTAAACACATGAAATGTATAAAAATATTTAAAATATTTAAATATGGGAAATGTGTGAAAACATGTAAGTATATAAATGTATAAAA
>NW_026625279.1:4537-8141 GCF_030028575.1 Malurus melanocephalus | reverse complement strand
TGTGAACATGAAATTACATAAATCACGAGGACCCTTACATAGAGCAGTAAAAGTAATAACAGAAAATAGAAATAATTCAAAAAAATAAAATTAATGCAAATATTCTTACAAGCACAAACACAAATAAAACGCTAATGAATCAGAATCACAATAGTAACGAGGAATTTGGGTTCCMGCCCCTCCCTGGATTTTTTGACGCCGAATTTTTCCGGTTGATCCCCGAGCCCTCCCGGGCCCCGCCCGGACCGACCCGACCGGTCCCGTGGGGTTCCTGCAGCGCCCGCCCGGCCCCGCCCGCTGATCCCGGGTGTTTCTGAGCATTTCCACCGATTCCTGTGGATTCTGTGGATTTCTGAGCATTTCCACCGATTCCTGTGGATTCTGGGCATTTCTGAGCATTTCCATGGATTTCTGTGGATTCTGTGGATTTCTGAGGACTTCGACCGATTCCTGTGGATTCCGCCCATTTCTGAGCACTTCCACTGATTTCTGTCAATTCCCATGGATTTCCATTGATTCCTGTGAATTCCCATGGATTTCTGTGGATTTCTGAGCATTTCCATGGATTTCTGTGAATTCCCGTGGATTTCTATGGGTTTATGTGGATTTCCATAGATTTCGGTGGATTTCTGTGATTTTTCAACAATTCCCATTGATTTCCATTGATTCCCGTGAATTTCCATGGATTTCAGTGGATTTCTGTGGATTTCCATTGATTTCCAGGGATTCCCATTGATTCCTATGAATTTCCATGGATTCCCATCCATTTTCATTGATTCCCGTGGATTTCCATGGATTTCTGTGAATTTCGGTGGATTTCCATGGATTTCTGTGGATTTCCATTGATTCCCATGGATTTCCATGGATTTCTGTGGATTTCCGTGAATTTCCATTGATTTCCATGGATTTCTGTGGGTTTCTGTGGATTCCAGTGGATACCCATGGATTTCTGTGATTTTATGTGGATTTCTATGGATTTCCATTGATTTCCATGAATTTCCATTGATTGCTGTGGATTTCCATTAATTTCCATAGATTTCTGTGGATTTCCTTCCATGGATTTCTGTGGATTCCCAAGGATTCCCATGGATCTGCATCCCAAAGCTGAATTCCCAGGGGAGCGTGATTCCTGGGATCTGCAGGCAGGATCTGACTCCTGGGACTCCATCGCGGGCTCTGCATTCCCAAATTCCCTGAATCCACAATACAGAGCTGGGATCCGACCCCTGAGATCCCTTCCTGGCCTGAGCATTCCCAAATTTCTCCTGGATCCAATCCCTGTGGGATGATGACTCCATCCCAGGTTCTGCATTCCCAATTTTTCCTGGATTCATCCCAAGCTCTACATTCCCAAATTTCCCCCAGATCCAGGATCCACGGGCCGGATCAGTCCCCGTGTCCCTGTGGGGTGATCCCATCCCAAGCTCTGCATCCCAAATTTTTCCATCCTGGATTTATCCCAGGCCAGACCTGAGCCCTGTAACCTCATCCCAAACTGAGCATCCCCAAACTTCTCCTGGATCCAATCCCAGTGTCCATGGGGGTAACCCCATCCCAGGCTCTGCATTCCCAGGTTTTCCTGGATTTATCCCGAGCTCTGCATCCCCAAATTTTCCCTGGATCCAATCCCTGTGGGGTGACCCCATCCCGGGCTCTGCATCCCAAATTTCTCCTGGATTCAGGATCCACAGGCCAGACCTGAACCCTGGGACCCCATCCCAGGCTTTGCACCCCAAATTTCCCCTGGATCCAATCCCTGTAGGGTGATCCCATCCCAGGTTCTGCATTCCCAATTTTTCCTGGATTCATCCCAAGCTCTACATTCCCAAATTTCCCCTGGATCCAGGATCCCAGGCCGGATCAGTCCCAGTGTCCCTGTGGGGTGATGCCCACCTGAGCTCTGCATCCCAAATTTCCCCCGGATCCAATCCTTGTGGGTGATCCCATCCCAGGCTCTGCATCCCAAATTTCCCTGGATCCAATCCTTGTGGGGTGACCCCATCCTGAGCTCTGAATCCCAAATTTTCCCCAGATCCAGGATCCACAGACCAGATGTGACCCCGTGACCCCATCCCAGGTTCTGCGTCCCAATTTTTCCATGGATCAGATCCTTATGGGGTGATCCCATCCCTGACTCTGCATTCCCAAATTTCTCCTGGGTCCATCCCAGACTCCTCATTCCCAAATTTCCCCGGATCCAGGATCCACAGGCAGGACCTGACCCCTGTGTCCCTGTGGGGTGATCCCATCCCAGGCTCTGCATCCCAAATTTCCCCCAGGTGATCCCATCCCCTTGCTGCCCTTGGCCTAGAAACAGGAATGTTTTGGAATTTCTTGGAATTTTTTTCCAAGCCAAGAGCCAGGAACCACCCCCTCAACCCTCGGATCTGGAAAATCCCGATGGGAAACCGCAGCAGGGTGTTTCAGGTGGATTCCTGTTATTTGGGATCAATTCCTATTTGTTGTGATAATTTCCTGTTTATTTGGATCATTTCACATTTTTTTGGGAAAATTTCCAGTTTATTGGGATAATTTCCTGTTTATTTGGATAATTTTACATTTATTGGGATAATTTCCTGTTTATTGGGATCAATTGCCATTTTTTGGGATCGATTGCCTTTTTTTTGGGATCAATTCCTTTTTTTTGGGATCATTTCTTGGTTTTTGGGATGGATTCCTGTCCCTGCCCCGATCCCTGCGATGGCTCACCCCCAAACCCCACATTCCCTGTATTTCACAATGAATTTGGGATCAGGGAACACCCCAAGGGATCCTGGGAAGGGTTCCCRGGAATTTCGGGATCAGGGAATTTTGGGGGGGCCTGGGAAGGGTTCCATTGGATATCGGGATTGGGAAACACTCGAGGGATCCTTGGAAAGGTTCCTGGGAATTTCGGGATCAAAGGGATCCTTAGGGTTCCAGGGAATTTCGGGGGATCCTTAAAGGGTTCCAGGGGRTTTTGGGATCAGGGAACACTCAAAGAAATCCTTGGAAGAGTTCCAGGGAATTTCAGGGATCCTGGGAGGGATTCCAGGGAATTTTGGGTCAAGGAATGCGTCGAGGAATCCTTGGAAAGGTTCCAGGGGATTTGGGGATTGGGGAACACTCAAAGGGGTCCTTGGAAAGGTTCCAGGGGATTTTGGGATCGGGGAACGCACCAGGAATCCTGGGAAGGGTTCCAGGGAATTTTGGGGGATCTTGGGGAGGGTTCCAGGGAGTTTTGGGATCGAGGAATGCATCAAGGAATCCTTGGACAGGTTCCAGGGGATTTTGGGATTGGGGAACACTCAAAGGGATCCTTGAACGGGTTCCATGGGATTTTGGGGGATCCTTGGATGGGTTTTAGGGAATTTTGGGGGATCCTTGGAAGGGTTCCGGGGTTTTTGGGATCAGGGAACGCTCAAAGGGATCCTTGGACAGGCTCCAGGGATTTTCATGCTCAACCGGAGCCCCGGGCCGCTCCCGTTCCCGCCCAGCCCAGCCCAGCCCAGCCCCGGCCGGGCGCGGTGTCCCCGGGGCGGCCCCGACACCGATCCGACCCCAACCCCAAACCCCGATCCTGATCCCAATCCCCACCCCAAACCCCGATCCGGTCCGGGTGCCG
>NW_026625279.1:1629-3389 GCF_030028575.1 Malurus melanocephalus | reverse complement strand
GGCAGGAAATCCCAAAAAAAGCAGAGGGAGATCCCAAAAACCACGGAAATCCCAAAAACCGTGGGAAATGCCAAAAATCGCGGGAAATTTCTAAAAAACACAGCAGGAAATCCCAAATAACTTTAATATCCAGGAAAAAAAAAAGTCTCTAGAAAATTCACTTTAATTCCCAGGAAAACACTGCAGAAAAATTCACTTTAATTATCAACCCCCCTCCCCCTCAAAAAAAAAAATCACTTTCAGTCTTAAAAAAAATAGAAAAAGAACTTTAATATCCAGGAAAAAACCCTCCAGAAAATTCACTTTAATTCCCAAAAAAACTCCAGAAAACTCACTTTAATTCCCCCCAAAAAACCCAGGAAATTCACTATAATTACCAGGAAAAAATGTCGGGGCAAAATCAGGATAAAAACCGGGATAAAATCAGGACAAGAGCGGGATAAAATCGGCATAAAAGTCGGCATAAAAATGGGGATAAAATCAGGATAAAAACGGGATAAAAATCAGGATAAAAACTGGGATAAAACCCGGGATAAAATTGGGGTAAAACCGGGATAAAACAGGGATAAAAATCGGGTTAAAACCGGGTTAAAATCGGGATAAAAATAGGGATAAAATCGGGATAAAAACCAGGAAAAAATCGGGGAAAAAAATCAGGAAAAAAATCCGGATAATTTTTTTTTTTTCTTCCCCGGGAATGATCGATCCCAGTTTTTTTGGGGCTTTTTCCCGGGCGATTTTGGGGTTGGAATTGTTCCCCCTGGAGCCGGGATCATCCCGGACTTTGTCCCTCCCCAAACCTTGGAAAACCCCGTGAAATCCCGCAGATTTCGGGGCTCCTTTGGGATCTTTAAACGCGCCCGAATTTTGGGATTTTTTTTGGGGAATTTCGGAGGGAATGACCCTGGGAGCTGAAATATCCCGGGAAAAGCGGGAATTTGGGGCTGTCCCCGCCGGCAGCGCGGGGGTTAACGGGAAAAGGGGTCGGTGCCGGATTCTCGGGAATTTTGGGAAGAGGAAGAGGAGGAGGAAGGGGAAGGGGAGGGGAAGCGGATCCCAAATCCCGGCATCCCCCGCTGCCGCCGGACGCGGCCCCAGCCGGGCCCCCGCGCTTCCCGGGGCTGGGAGCTCGGGAATTTGGGAATTCGGGAATTCGGGAATTGCGGCGGCTCGCGGAGCCCGGGAGGGATCGATCGGATCGGGATCTGATCGGGATCTGATCGGGATCGGGATCCCGGCGCTCCCGGCCCATGCGGACACAAAGGAGCGGCGGCCGCGGCGTTCCCAGGTCAGCAATTCCCGAATTGCCGTTTCTCATTCCCAAAAATCCCGGTGTCCATCCGCGGGGAGTGGCCGGGGCATTCCCAGTTTTGCAATTCCCAAATTTCGGTTTCTCATTCCCAAAAATCCCGGTGTCCATCCCTGGTCAGCGGCTGGGGCATTCCCATTTCAGCCATTCCCGAATTTCAATTCTCATTCCCCAAAATCCCAGTGTCCATCCCTGCATGGTGTTCCCAATTCAGCCAATTTCCTGCAATTCCCGAATTTCCCATTMTTGTTCCCAAAAATCCCGGTGTCCMTCCCTGCCCACTATTCCCGGGTCAGCAATTCCCAAATTTCCTGCAAGTCCTGAATTTCCCATTTTTGTTCCCAGAAATCCCAGTGTCCATTCCTGGCCATTCCCAAATTTTCTGCAATTGCAAATTTTCCTGGTCCCCACTCCCAAAAATCCCGGTGTCCATCCACGGGGAGAGGCCGGG
>NW_026625279.1:0-1428 GCF_030028575.1 Malurus melanocephalus | reverse complement strand
AATTCCCAATTTTCCTGTTCTCATTCCCAAAAATCCCGGTGTTCATCCCTGGACATTCCCAGTTCAGCCATTCCCGAATTTCCTGCAATTGCAAATTTTCCTGCTTCCGACTCCCGAAAATCCTGGTGTCCATCCGTGGGGAGTGGCCGGGACATTCCCGGTTCTGCAATTCCCAAATTTCCCGTTCTCATTCCCAAAAATCCTGGTGCCCATCCCTGCCCAGCATTCCCAGTTAAGCCATTCCAAAATTTCCTGTTCCTTATTCCCAAAAATCCCAGTGTCCATCTCTGGACATTTCCAGGCCAGCCATTCCCGATTTTCCAGAGATTCCCAAATTTCCCGTTCTCGTTCCCAAAATCCCAGTGTCCATCCGTGGTCATTCCCAGTTCAGCCATTCCCGAATTTCCTGAAATTCACAATTTTCCTGCTCCTCATTCCCCAAAATCCCCCTTATTTCTCTTGTCCTGATTATTTATTCTGGATGGTTTGTTCCTTCCCGGGTTGTTTATTCCCCTTTTTTTATTCACCTTTTTTTATTCCCCTTTTTTTATTCCCTTTTTTTATGCTTTCCTGGTTTATCCTTTCCCAGGTTATTTATTTCTGGATTATTTATTTCTTCCTGGGTTATTTATTTATTTCTGGTGATTTATTTATTTATGGGAATTTATTCTCAGTGATTTATTCCCAGTTATTTTTCTTTTCCTGATTATTTATTCCCAGTTATTTATCGCTTCCCAGGTTATTTATTCCAGGTTATTTATTTATTTATTCCTGGTGATTTATTCCCAATTATTTATTCACATTTGTTTCTACTTTCCTGAGTTATTCCTTCCTGGGTTTTTATCCCTTCCCAGTGATTTATTCCCAGGTTTTTATCCCTTCCCAGTGATTTATTCTGGGTTATTTATCCCTTCCCGGGTTATTTTTTCCCAGGTTTTTATCCCTTGCCAGTTTTTTATTCCCAGTTATTTCTCCTTTCCTGATTATTTATTCCGGGTTATTTAGTCCCTGGTTTTTCTCCCTTCCTGAGTTATTCCTTCCCGGGTTTTTGTCCCTTCCCAGTTATTTATTCCCAGTTACTTATTCCTTCCCAGTTATTTATTCCGGGTTATTTATTCCTTCTTGGGTTATTTAATTCAGGTTATTTATCCCTTCCCAGGTTATTTATTCCGCGTTATTTATTCCTTTCCAGTTATTTATTCCAGGTTTTTATCCCTTCCCAGGTTATTTATTCTGGGTTATTTATTTATTCTTAGTTATTTATTTATTCTGGATTATTTATTCTTGAGTTTTTTACTTTTGGGTTATTTATTCCTGGGTTAGTAATCCCTTCTTGGGTTATTTATTCCCAGTGATTTATTTCCGGTTATTTATTCTCGATGATTCATTCACAGTTATTTATTCCTGATTTTTTATTTTTTCCTGGTT
>NW_026625278.1:13512-18413 GCF_030028575.1 Malurus melanocephalus | reverse complement strand
TCCCTTTGTCGCCGTGGCTTCGGGAGCATGGCCCTGTCCCTTGTGCCGTGGTGCAGTGTCCCGGCTGTTCCTTGCCCTTTTTTTTTTTTGTGGTTCCTGCTGAGGAAATTCCCTGCGGGAATGCCGGGATGGGGTGGGATGGGGAGCACTCGGATGGGAGAGATAAAGGAAAGGTGGGAGAGATAAAGGAAAGGTGGGAGAGATAAAGGAAAGGTGGGAGAGATAAAGGAAAGGTGGAAAAGATCCTAGGAAAAATGGGAGAAATCGTAGGAAAAGTGGGAGAAATCCCGGGAAAAGTGGGAGAAATCCCAGGAAAAGTGGGAGAAATCCCAGGAAAAGTGGGAGAAATCACAGAAAAGGTGGGAGAGACCCCAGAAAGGTGGAAAAGATCCTAGGAAACATGGGAAAAATCGTAGGAAAAGTGGGAGAACCCAGGAAGGTGGGAAAGATCCCAGGAAAAGTGGGAGAGATCACAGGAAAAGTGGGAGAACCCCAGGGAGGGTGGGAGAGATCCCAGAAATGTAGGAAAGAGCCCAGGAAAGGAGGGAGAGGTCCCGGAAAGGTGGGAAAGATCCCAGGAAAAGTCGGAAAGGATCCCAGGAAAAGTGGGAGAGATCACAGGAAAGGTGGGAGAGACCCCAGAAAGGTGGAAAGGATCCTAGGAAAAGTGGGAAAAATCCCAGGAAAAGTGGGAGAACCCCAGGGAGGGTGGGAGAGATCCCAGAAAGGTGGGAAAGATTCCAGGAAAAGTGGGAGAAATCCCAGGAAAGGTGGGACAAATCCCAGGAAAAGTGGGAGAGGTCCCAGAAAGGTGGGAAAGATCCCAGGGAAAGTGGGAAAAATCCTAGGAAACGTGGGAGAAATCCCAGGAAAGGTGGGAGAAATCCCAGGAAAAGTGGGAGAAATCCCAGGAAAAGTGGGAGAAATCTTAGGAAAAGTGGCAGAACCCCGGGGAGGGTCGGAGAGATTCCAGAAATGTAGGAAAGAGCCCAGGAAAGGTGGGAGAGATCACATGAAAGGTGGAAAAGATCCTAGGAAAAGTGGGAGAAATCCCAGGAACAGTGGGAGAAATCCCAGGAAAAGTGGGAGAAATCCCAGGAAAAGTGGGAAAGGCTCCCAGGAAAGGTGGGAGAGATCACAGAGAGGGTGGGAGAGATCCCAGAAAGGCAGGAATGATCCCAGGGAGGGTGGGAGAGATCCTGGAAAAGTGGAAAAGATCCCAGAATGTGGGAAAGGAGCCCAAGAAGGGCAGGGAAGGACCCCAGGAAAAATGGGAGAGACCCCAGGAAAGGTGGGACAAATCCCAGGAAAGGTGGGACAAATCCCAGGAAAAGTGCGAGAAATCCCAGGAAAAGTGGGAAAGGATCCCAGGAAAAGTGTGAGAGATCCCAGGAAAGGTGGGAGAGATCCCAGGGAAGGTGGAGAAGGACCCAAAAAAGAGTGGGAAGTACCCTGGAAAAGGTGGGAAAGCTCCCAGTAAAGGGCGAGGGGCTGATCCCACAAATCGTGGAAATTTTGGGATCCGTGGGATGGGATGGGATGGGGGAGGGCCGGAGAATTCCCCCTGGGAATTTCCCAGCGTGCATGGCCGGCTCCGTGCTCCTGGTTGTGCTTCCTCCGTGTCCCGTCCCGTGTGCGGAGCTCCGTGTCCCGTCCCGTGTGYGGAGCTCCGTGTCCCGTCCCGTGTGCGGAGCTCCGGCTCCATCCCGTGTCCCGGAGCCCTTTTTTCCTTGTCCTTGTCGGAATTCCCGAGGCTGCGGCGCCGGATCCCGACGCTCCGGGAATTGTTGGAGGCAATTCCCGGGGATTTGTTCCGCTCCCAGGCCTGGGATGCTCCGGAGCCCCCCGGTTCGCTCCGATCCTGCCGGGAAATGTCGGAGTGGGGTCGTTCCGGAGGTTTTTCCTGGTTGCTGGGGATTCTTCCCATCAGATTGTTCCGGGAATTTGGGAATTTGGGATATTCGGGGGATGCCGAAGGGATGTGTCCCTTGTGATGGCGTTGGGGGTGTTTGGATCACCCTGTGGATCCATCCCGGGGATCATCCCGGGGTTCTTCCCAGGGTTTATCCCAAAATTAATCCTGGGGCTTATCCCGGGGTCTGTCCCAGGGTTTATCTCAAAATTATTCCTGGGGTTCATCCTGGGATTCTTCCCGGGGTTTATCCTGGGGCTCATTCCAGGGTTTATCCCAAAGTTAATCCCGGTGCTCATCCCGGGGTTCATCCCAGGGTTTATCCTGGGGCTCATTCCAGGGTATCCCAGGGCTCATCCCGGGGCTCATCCCGGGGTTCATCCCGGGGTTTATCCCAAGGTTTATCCTGAGGCTCATCCCAGGGTTTATCTTGGGGTCTGTCCCAGGGTTTATTCCAGGGCTCATCCCGGGGGCCATCCCAGGGTTTATCCCAAAGTTAATCCCGGGCCTCATCCCGAGGTTTATTCTGGGGCTCATTCCAGGGTATCCCAGGGCTCATCCCGGGGTTCTTCCCAGGGTTTATCCCAAGGTTAATCCCGAGGTTCATCCCAGGGTTTATCCCAGAATTCATCACAGAGTTTATCCTGAGGCTCATCCCAGGGTTTTTCTCAGGATCCATCCCAGGGTTTATTCCAGGGCTCATCCCAGGGCTCATCCCGGGGTCCATCCCAGGGTTTATCCCCGAGTTAATCTCGGGGCTCATCCCGGGCTCTGTCTCAAGGTTAATCCCAGGGATCATCCCAGGGTTCTTCCCAGAGTTTATCACAAAATTAATCCCGGGGCTCATCCCGGGGTCTGTCCCAGGGTTTATCCCAAGGTTAATCCCGAGTTTCATCCTAGGGTTTATCCTGGGGCTCATCCTAGGGTTTATCCCAAAATTAATCCCGGGGTCTGTCCCAGGGTGTTTTCCAGGGCTCATCCTGGGGCTCATCCCTGGGTCCATGCCAGGGTTTATCCCAAAATTAATCCCAGGGATCATCCCGGGGTCCATCCCAGAGTTTATCCTGGGGCTTATTCCAGGGTTTATCCCAAAATTAATCCCAGGGCTCATCCCGGGGTTCATCCCAGGGTTTATCCTGGGGCTCATTCCAGGGTATCCCAGGGCTCATCCCAGGGCTCATCCCGGGGTTCTTCCCAGGGTTTATCCCAAAATTAATCCCAGGGCTCATCCCAGGGTTCTTCCCAGGGTTTATCCCAAGGTTAATCCGGAGGCTCATCCCGGGGTTTATCCTGGAATTCATTGCAAAGTTTATCCCGAGCCTCATTCCAGGGTTTATCCTGGGGTCCATCCTAGGGTTTATTCCAGGGCTCATCCCGGGGTTCTTCCCAGGGTTTATCCCAAAATTAATCCCAGGACTCATCCCGGGGTTCTTCCCAAGGTTAATCCCAGGGATCATCCCGGGGTTCTTCCCAGGGTTTATCATGGGGCTCATTCCAGGGTATCCCAGGGCTCATCCCGGGGCTCATCCCGGGGTCCGTCCCAGGGTTTATCCCAAGGTTAATCCCAAGGCTTATCCCAGGGTTTATCCTGGAATTCATCACAGAGTTTATCCTGAGGCTCATCCCAGGTTCTTCCCAGGGTTTATCCCAGGATCCATCCCAGGGTTTATTCCAGGGCTTATCCCAGGGTTTTTCCTGGAATTCATCCCAGGGTTTATCCCGAGGCTCATCCTGGAGCCCATCCCGAGGTTCATCCCAGGATTTATCCCAAAATTTATCCCAGGGCTCATCCCAGGGTTTATCTCAGGGCTCATCCCAAGGTTTATCCTGGGGTTCTTCCCAGGGTTTATTTTGGGGTTCTTCCCAGGGTTCATCCCATGGATTATCCTGGGGTGCTTCCCAGGACTCATCCCAGGATTTATCCCAGAATTCTTCACAGGATTTATCCCGAGGTTCATCCCAGGGTTTATCCCAAAGTTAATCCCGGGGTTCATCCCGAGGTTCATCCCGGGGTTTTACCCAGTGTTTATCCCAGGTCTATCCCAAAGTTAATTCCAGGACTAATCCCAGGATTTATCCCAGAATTCATCCCAGGGTTTACCCCATAGTTAATCCTGGGGTTCTTTCCAGGATTTATCCCAGGATTTATCCCAGGGCTCATCCCAAGGTTCATCCCGTGGTTTATCCCAGGGTGGGAATTCCCTGTCCTGCTCCCACACCTGGTCCCAGATCCTTTGGAATCCTTAAGGATGCCAATCCTGTGACCAGGACTGGGAAAGCTTTGGGTAGGGCTTGATCCTTGCCCGTTATCCCTGCCCAGTTCCCAAAATCCCTGCCCAGTTCCCAATATCCCAGTTCCCATTATCCCTGCCCAGTTCCCATTATCCCTGCCCAGTTCCCATTATCCCAGTTCCCATTATCCCTGCCCAGTTCCCATTATCCCAGTTCCCATTATCCCTGTTCCCATTATCCCTGCCCAGTTCCCATTATCCCAGTTCCCAATATCCCTGTTCCCATTATCCCTGCCCAGTTCCCATTATCCCAGTTCCCAATATCCCTGCCCAGTTCCCATTATCCCTGCCCTGTTCCCATTATCCCTGCCCTGTTCCCTGGAAAAGCCAGAGGCAGGGTTAGGATTGGGATCAGGATTAGGGCTGGGGTTGGGATTGGGGTCAGGATCAGGATTGGGATCGGGATCAGGATTAGGCTTGGGGTTGGGGTCAGGAGGAGGATTAGGATCAGGGTCAGGATAAGGATTAGTGTTGGGATTGGGATCAGGATTAGGATCAGGATTAGGATCAGGGTCAGGATAAGGATAAGGATTAGTGTTGGGATTGGGATCAGCATTAGGATCAGGGTCCGGATCAGGATCAGGATCAGGATTAGGATCAGGGTAAGGATAAGGATAAGGATAAGGATAAGGATAAGGATAAGGATAAGGATAAGGATAAGGATAAGGATAAGGATAAGGATAAGGATAAGGATAAGG
>NW_026625278.1:9534-12937 GCF_030028575.1 Malurus melanocephalus | reverse complement strand
CAGGATCAGGATCAGGATAAGGATAAGGATTAGAGTTGGGATTGGGATCAGGATTAGGATCAGGGTCAGGATAAGGATAAGGATTAGTGTTGGGAATGGGATCAGGATTAGGATCAGGGTCAGGATAAGGATAAGGATTAGTGTTGGGAATGGGATCAGGATTAGGATCGGGGTTGGGATCAGGATTAGGATCAGGGTCAGGATAAGGATAAGGATTAGTGTTGGGATTTGGATCAGGATTAGGATCAGGGTCAGGATAAGGATTAGGGTTGGGATTGGGATCAGGATTAGGATCAGAGTCAGAGGAAGAGGGTCAGAGGAAGAGCTTTAGGAAGGTCAGGAAAATATTCGCAGGAAGGTCGGGAAAAGATCAGTGGGAAGGTCTGAGGAAGGTCCATGAGAAGGTTGGAGGAAAGTCCATGGGGAGGTCGGAGGAAGATCCGGAGGAAAGTGAGAGGAAGGTTGGAGGAAGGTTGGAGGAAAATCTGTATGAGGGTCGGAGGAAGGTCAAAGGAAGGTCTGAGGAAGGTCGGAGGAAGATCCATAGGAAGGTCAAAGGAAGATCAAAGAAAGATCCGTGGGAAGGTTGGACAAAGATCTGCAGGAAGGTCTGAGGAAGGTCAGAGGAAGGTCGGAGGAAGGGTGGAGGAAGGTTGGAGGAAGGTCCGCAGAAAGGTCAGAGGAAGGTCGGAGGCAAGTCTGAGGAAAGTCTGAGGAAGGTCAGAGGAAGGTCAGAGGAAGTCAGAGGAAGGTCGGAGGAAGATCCATAGGAAGGTCAAAGGAAGGTCAAAGAAAGATCCGTGGGAAGGTCGGAGGAAGGTCTGAGGAAAGTCTGACGAAGGTCGGAGGAAGGTCAGAGGAAGATCAAAGGAAGGTCAGAGGAAGATCGGAGGAAGGTCGGAGGAAGGTCAGAGGAAGATCGGAGGAAGGTCGGAGGAAGGTCGAAGGAAAGGTCAGAGGAAGGTTGGAGGCAGGTGGATGTGGCCACAACCCCGAGCTCTGTGTGGGAGACTTTGGCAGCAGCGATGGGAATGACGGGAGGCGATTCCGAAAATTTGAGGGGTCCATGGAACAGCGGAGCAGCAGCGCGGGATCCTCACCAAGGGGAATCACGGGAGGAAATTCCGAGGATTTGAAGGGTCCATGGAACAGCAGTGCGGGATCCTCACCGAGGGGAATGATGGGAAGCGATTCCCAGGATTTGAGGGGTCCATGGAACAGCAGTGTGGGATCCTCACCGATGTGAATAATGGGAAGCAATTCCCAGGATTTGAGGGGTCCATGGAACAGCAGTGTGGGATCCTCACCAAGGGGAATCACGGGAGGAAATTCCGAGGATTTGAAGGGTCCATGGAACAGCAGCACGGGATCCTCACCGAGGGGAATGATGGGAGGAGATTCCCAGGATTTGAGGGGTCCATGGAACAGCAGCACGGGATCCTCACCGAGGGGAATGATGGAAAGCGATTCCCAGGATTTGAGGAATCCATGGAACAGCGGAGCAGCAGCGCGGGATCCTCACCGAGGAGCAGGGAATTTTTCCCCCGGACACCGAGCCTGTCCCCATCTCCCCGGGCTTGGATTGGGATGTGGAATTCCAAGGAAAATCNAGGATTAGGGTTGGGATTGGGATCAGGATTAGGATCAGGGTTGGGATCAGGATTAGGATCAGGGTTGGAATCAGGATTAGGGTTGGGATTGGGATCAGGATTAGGATCAGAGTCAGAGGAAGAGGGTCAGAGGAAGAGCTTTAGGAAGGTCAGGAAAATATTCGCAGGAAGGTCGGGAAAAGATCGGTGGGAAGGTCGGAGGAAGGTCCATGAGAAGGTTGGAGTAGGGCCCATGGGGAGGTCAGAGGAACACTGGAGGAAGGTCAGAGGAAGGTCGGAGGAAGGTCAGAGGAAGGTCGTAGGAAGGTCAGGAAGGTCAGAGGAAAGTCAGAGGAAGGTTAGAGGAAGGTCGGAGGAAGATCCGCAGGAAGGTTGGAGGAAGGTTGGAGGAAGGTTGGAGGAAGATCCAGAGGAAGGTCAGAGGAAGGTCAGAGGAAGGTTGGAGGAAGGGCAGAGGAAGGTATGAGGAAGGTCGGAGGAAGGTTGGAGGAAGGTCGGAGGAAGGTCCACAGGAAGGTCGGAGGAAGGTCGGAGGAAGTCAAAGGAAGATCCATGGGAAGGTCGGAGGAAGGTCATAGGAAGGTTGGAGGAAGGTTGGAGGAAAGTCGGAGGAAGGTCAGAGGAAGGTCTGAGGAAAGTCGGAGGAAGGTCAGAGGAAGATCGGAGGAAGATCGGAGGAAGGTCGGAGGAAGATCCAGAGGAAGGTCAGAGGAAAATCTGTATGAAGGTCAGAGGAAGGTCGGAGGAAGGTTGGAGGAAGGTCCGGAGGAAAGTCAGAAGAAGGTTGGAGGAAGATCTAGATGAGGGTTGGAGGAAGGTCCATAGAAAGGTTCAAAGGAAGGTCAGAGGAAGGTTGGAGGAAGATCCATACGAGGGTCAGAGGAAGAGTCGTAGGAAGGTCAGGAAAATATTCATAGGAAGGTCGGGAAAAGATCGGTGGGAAGGTCAGAGGAAGGTTGGAGGAAAATCTGTACGAAGGTTGGAGGAAGGTCTATAGGAAGGTCAGAGGAAGATCCATAGGAAGGTCAAAGAAAGATCCGTGGGAAGGTCGGAGGAAGGTCGGAGGAAGGTCGGAGGAAGGTCGGAGGAAGGTTGGAGGCAGGTGGATGTGGCCACAACCCCGAGCTCTGTGTGGGAGACTTTGGCAGCAGCGATGGGAATGACGGGAGGCGATTCCGAGGATTTGAAGGGTCCATGGAGCAGCAGTGTGGGATCCTCACCGATGTGAATAATGGGAAGCAATTCCCAGGATTTGAGGGGTCCGTGGAACAGCAGTGCGGGATCCTCACCGAGGGGAATGATGGGAAGCAATTCCCAGGATTTGAGGGGTCCACGGAACAGCGGAGCAGCAGCGCGGGATCCTCACCGATGGGAATGATGGGAAGCAATTCCCAGGATTTGAGGGGCCCATGGAGCAGCAGCGCAGGATCCTCACCGATGGGAATGATGGGAAGCGATTCCCAGGATTTGAGGAGTCCATGGAACAGTGGAGCAGCAGCTCGGGATCCTCTCTGAAGGGAATCACGGGAGGAAATTCCAAGGATTTGAAGGGTCCATGGAACAGCAGTGCGGGATCCTCACCGAGAGGAATGATGGGAAGCGATTCCCAGGATTTGAGGGGTCCATGGAACAGCAGTGTGGGATCCTCACCGAGAGGAATGATGGGAAGCGATTCCCAGGATTTGAGGGGTCCATGGAACAGCAGCGCGGGATCCTCACCGAGGAACAGGGAATCTTTTCCCCGGACACCGAGCCTGTCCCCATCTCCCCGGGCTTGGATTGGGATGTGGAAT
>NW_026625278.1:5617-7714 GCF_030028575.1 Malurus melanocephalus | reverse complement strand
AGGATTCCCGTTTCCTCTCACATTCCATGGGGACAATGGCAGGATGGGGACAATCCCAAGGGGACACCGCCCGTGAGGGGGTGGGGTTTGTCCCCATCCGAGATTCCCACGGTGGCACAGCCCGGGGTGGGGGGTCCCACATGTCCCTGTGTCGAGGGGACACCAGTCCGGCCACCCCCCGGGCTCCTCAGGCCACACTGACCATGGGGTGACCATCAGGGGTGTCAAACACCGGGCGGGTCCCTCTTAGCCCCGTTTGGGACCGGGATGGGAGCGGGAGGGACGGGGCAGGAAGGGGCGCAAGGTCCCCGTCCCCATTTCTGGGGACACCGGGGGGCTCCGAGCGGGAACCCCCAACCCTGGGGGCGCTGCCGGAATTTGGGGAGGGGATGGAACCCCAACCCTGGAGGCGCTGCCGGAATTTTGGGGAGGGGATGGAACCCCAACCCTGGAGGCGCTGCCGGAATTTGGGGAGGGGATGGAACCCCAACCCCGGAGGCGCTGCCGGAATTTTGGGAGGGGGGCGGGATGGAATCCCCGCCCTGTGCCCACCCCGCTCCCGACCCCTTCCCCCTATATTCATGTCCCCGTTCCCAGACCTGGCCTCACCCCTGCCCTCTCCTCTCTTTTTCTCTGTCCTTCCCCCTCGTTTCCCCGCTCTCTCCGCAGACTTTTCAGTAGTTTAGGAGAACTCAGCACCATTTCCCAGCGCAGCTCCGGCGCCACCTTCACCGTCCGGCCCGGCAGCCGCTACCCCGTGGCCCGCCGCACTCCCAGCCCGGTTAAACCCGCGGCGCTGGAGCGGCCGGAGCCGCTCAGCACCGTCCGGCCCTACGGCCTGACCCCTCCCACCATCCTCAAATCCTCCAGCCTGTCCATCCCCCACGAGCCCAAGGAAGTTCGCTTCGTGGTGCGCAGCGTCAGCGCCCGCAGCCGCTCGCCGTCGCCGTCGCCGTCGCCGGGGCCACCCCTGCACGCCCTGCACCCTCCGCGGCCCTTCCTGCAGAAACCGCTGCACCTGTGGAACAAATACGACGTGGGCGACTGGCTGGAGAGCATCAACCTGGTGGAGCACCGGGATAAGTTCGAGGACCACGAGATCGAGGGCACGCACCTGCCCGCGCTGACCAAGGAGGACTTCGTGGAGCTGGGGGTGACCCGCGTTGGGCACCGCATGAACATCGAGCGGGCGCTCAAGCAGCTGGTGGACAGCTGACCGCGTCCGGAGCCGCCGTGGGGAGGGCGGGGCGTGATTTCCCAAGCCAAGAAAACCCATTTGGATCCTCCGAGCACTGCACTGAGGGTGCGGAGCCCAGCGGCTCCCGCCCGTCCCCAGCCCGGTCCCCCCCGCCCCGGTTCTCCCGTCCCGGTCCCCGCGCCGCCTCCGGACCAGGAATGTTGCATGAAATTTTCTCCTCGTTCCCGTTCTCCCAGAGAGTCTGGCCTGTAAATCGCTCCGTGTGCCCTGCCCCGGGGTGGTGGCACCGGGCCGGGGCTGGCCGCGGGGACGGGCGGTGGCACCTTGGGGACAGCCACGGGCTGGAGTCCCCCGCCTCTGAGCTGCCCGAGCCGCTGGCGGCGCGACAGGAGCGGGCGGGTGGCACTTGCGGAGGTGGGGACATCCCCCCCCAGGTGGCCCCGGGTGCTGTCACCAGCTGGCCCTGGCATGGTCGGAGGTGGCCCAAGGTCCTCACCCCACCCAGGTGTCCCCACCGGGAGGTGGCCCCAGGTTGTGCCCCCCTCAGGTGTCCCTGGAGGGGTCAGAGTTGTCCCTGCCAAGCTCGGAGTGTCCCCAGGTCCTGAAACCCCCATGTCCTGATGTCCCCCAGGTGTCCCTGGCAGGGTTGGAGGTGGCCCCAGGTCCTTCCCCCTCTCCAAGTGTCACTGGTGGGCTCAGAGTTTGTCCCTGGCAGGCTCAAAGGTGTCCCCAAAGTGTCCCTGGCAGGCTCGGAGGTGTCCCCAAAGTGTCCCTGGCGGGGTCAGGGTTGTCCCTGGCAGGCTCCAAGTGTCCCCAAGGTGTCCCTACCAGGCTCGAAGGTGTCCCCAGAGTGTCCCTGCCAGGCTCGAAGGTGTCTCCAGGGTGTCCCTGCCAGGCTC
>NW_026625278.1:0-1259 GCF_030028575.1 Malurus melanocephalus | reverse complement strand
GGTGTCCCTGGGATGTCCCTGAAGTGTCCCCTGCCCCGTGCCGAGGTACCGGGATGTCCTCAGAGTGTCCCCTATCCCGTTCCGGGTCACCGGGATGTCACCGAGATATCCCCTGTCCCGTGCCAGGGCATCGGGATGTCCCCGGGACGTGCCCGGTGTTGTCCCTGTCCCATACCGGGGCACCGAGATGGCACCGGGACGTCCCCAGGATATCCCCTGTCCTGTGCCGGGACATCGGGATGGCACCGGGATGTCCCCAGGGTGTCCCCTGTCCCGTTGCGGGACATCGGGATGTCCCAGGGATGTCCTCTGTCCCGTATTGGGGCACCGGGATGGCACCGGGATGTCCCCGAGATGTCCTCGGGATGTCCCCTGTCCCGTGCCGGGACACCGGGATGTCCCCGGGATGTCCCTGAGAGGTCCCTCGTGTTGTCCCTGTCCCATACCGCGACACCGGGATGTCCCCAGGGTGTCCCCGGGATGTCCCTGGTGTTGTCCTTGCCCCGTGCCGGGACATCGGGATGTCCTCAGGGTGTCCCCGGGCTGTCCCCTGCCCTGTGCCAGGGCACCGGGATGTCCCTGGTGATGTCCTCTGTCCTATATCGGGGCACTGGGATAGCACCGGGATGGCACCGGGATGTCCCTGAGGTGTCCCCTGTCCCGTTCCGGGACATCGGGATGTCCCAGGGTTGTACCCGGGATGTCCCCTGTCCCATATCGGGGCACCGGGATGGCACCAGGATGTCCCCGAGGTGTCCCCTGTCCCGTTCCGGGACATCGGGATGTCCCCAGGGTGTCCCCTGCCCCGTGCCAGGACATCGGGATGTCCCCGAGGTGGTCCCTGTGTTGTCCCTGTCCATTCCGGGGCACCGGGATGTCCCCGGGATGTCCCTCGTGTTGTCCCTGTCCCTGTACCGCGACACCGGGATGTCCCTGGAATGTCCCCGGTATTGTCCCTGTCCCGTATTGGGGCACCGGGATGTCCCCAGGGTGTCCCCTGTCCCGTTCCGGAGCACCGGAATGGCACCGGGGTGTCCCAGAGATGTCCCCAGGGTGTCCCCGGTGCCATCTCCCTGTCCCTGAGCCCCCGCCCCCGTGGCGACCCCCGCAGTTCTCCGGGAGCCACCGTGACCCGTCCCTGTCCCTGTCCCCGGCTGCCATCCCGCCCTTCCCACCGGGAACCGGGAATGAGGAACGGCCCGGAAAAACAATCCCGGGAAAAATAATCCCGGGAATAAAAAACATCCCGGGAAAAAAAA
>NW_026625277.1:14025-15057 GCF_030028575.1 Malurus melanocephalus | reverse complement strand
ATTTATTTAAAACTGCAAGGCATACAAAAACACACTTTTGCAAATATACCAATCATATGCTGAAATGTAATAGACAGACTGCTAAATTAACCAATGAATAATTGCTAATCATATAGAAAGGCATTGCTAATCATATAGAGAGGCTGGCTTATGAAAATAGATAAAATGGAGCTTGTATTGGAAATAAACGGATCATGCTCATCATATTGGTGTCTGCGTGACCTTGTGTCCCTCTAGACCACAACCCGAGGGCAGGGCCCAGCCCTTGCCCTGCTGTCCCTCACGCCATCGGCCTCAGGCCACGGTCCAGCATGTCCAGAGCCCCCTGCAGAGCCCTCCTGTCCCCAGCACATCCACACTGTCACCAGCTCGGTGCTGCAGCGCTGAGGGGCCCTCGATCCCCTCCCCAACCCTGGATAAAGATGGCAGAGGGGACGGGCCCAGCCCTGACCCCATGGAACTGCCCTGGTGCCAGACCCAGCTGGATGTCCCTCTGTCCCCATGGGTGTCCCTCCTGTCCCCCTGGATGTCCCTCCTGTCCCCCTGGATGTCCCTCTGTCCCCATGGATGTCCCTCCTGTCCCCCTGGATGTCCCTCCTGTCCCCAGCCCCCTTGGATGTCCCTCCTGTCCCCATGGATGTCCCTCCTGTCCCCCGTGGCTGTCCCTCCTGTCCCCATGGATGTCCCTCCTGTCCCCAGCCCCAGCCTGGCTGTCCCTCCTGTCCCCATGGATGTCCCTCCTGTCCCCCTGGATGTCCCTCCTCTCCCCAGCCCCCTTGGATGTCCCTCCTGTCCCCATGGATGTCCCTCCTGTCCCCATGGCTGTCCCTCCTGTCCCCCAGATGTCCCTCCTGTCCCCCTGGATGTCCCTCCTGTCCCCATGAATGTCCCTCCTGTCCCCATGGATGTCCCTCCTGTCCCATGGATGTCCCTCCTGTCCCCAGCCCCACCTGGATGTCCCTCCTGTCCCCCCAGATGTCCCTCCTGTCCCATGGATGTCCCTCCTGTCCCCCTCCTGTCCCTCCTGTCCCC
>NW_026625277.1:6269-12069 GCF_030028575.1 Malurus melanocephalus | reverse complement strand
ACCAGAAGAACATATTGCAGTCAGAGCTTTCGTTCTGGTCACACCTGAAGATCCCATTGCTAATATCATTGGCAGATCTGAACTGTTCAGAAATCCAAAGGGATTGCTGGGGCAGCTGGTGATGCACCACTTCTCCCACCAGCAGCAAACATGCCCTTGGTAAGGAGCAATCCTCTTCAGGAGAGCCCTGCATCCCTCAGGAGTGTGGGTGCAAGATGTCCCAGCTGAAAGCTTCTACAGGAATATTTCAGTGGTTTTCTTTCATCAGCAACTCAGCCACTGTCACAAAACAACTCAATGTTGAAAATCTGAGCTCACATTTCTGTGTGGCTGTTGCATCTCTGGTTGATCACACTGAGAATGTCACCCTATGCTTACATGCTGGATGATTGGCATCTCCATCACTTTTTCAACCTTATTTGCTTGGTTTTAACAATCTGTGTTTTATTATTTATACCAGTTCAAATACTTCTGTTGAACTTTAATGTCATGACAGGTCTTAAGAAAATTTTCTTTTTAAAAAGATTTTAAAGATGATGAAGAGCTAAAGGTCATGGGGGATTACTGAATGTAAAAGCCTGAAATTCATAATTCTGATATTCCCTAGCCTATGGCAACAACTTAGACACGTGAAATGAGCCACAAATTTTGTTAGACACCTCCACTTTTGAGGGAGGCATGCTGTCCTCTCCACAGGTAAAAGCATCTAGACAGATTAAATCTGACATATCCTCAAAACAGCCCATGTCAATGTATTTTATAATCTTGACCCACCAATAAAACAATTGGTAATCACCTTATTCATAATTGTGAGGCCATAAATCTCAGAGGCCTTTTCCAACCTAAATGATTCTGTGATTCTGTGAACCTGAGTTTCTTTCCTTCTAGTGTCTCCCTCCTTCCTGCTTTAAGATTATTGTTCTTTTTCCCCAAAGCACATCTCCCTCTCTGCTCCTCCCTTGCCCAAGCCCCCGTGCTGTGTTCTGGACTGGCAGATTTGCTCTGATCTCTTTGGCACAGGTAGAAAAGGAGTTTTGTTGCTGGCACTGCCAGCCTGTGCAGCTTTGGGCAGTTCTTGTTTCCCAGCCCACACCTTGTGCAGCTCCCTGGGGATTGAAGGTGGGGAAAGAAAAGGCTGTGCTTGGTTTTGGTCACAGAGTTGGGCTGCCCTGTGCTTTGCACACCTAAATGTGGCCTCCTGCCCTATTTCAGGAGCAAAAAAAGAGTGTGAAGTTTTCATGATTCACACAGAGAAAAGGTCCAAAGCTTTTCACAGAGGAAAATTTTGTTGCACTGATCCTGTTGCAAACATGAAACCACAGCTCTGTATAATCCGTTTTCTTTTAGCAGGCTGGAAGGCACTTGGAGAAAAGGCAGAGGTGAAAGGCAAGATTTGCTTTTGGATTCTGTCTTGGGCTCCAACACATCAGCTAGAGCTCCTTTAAATTATTTATGTAAACAAAAGAAAACAAAAATGGAAAACAAACAAAAGAAAGCCAATGGCCCCCAAAAAATCCAACCAAACCCAAACCAAACCAAAACAAAAATGAACACCAAAAAAACCCCGCCCACACAAAAAAAAAATTAAAATATCAAAGCAAGCAAACAAACAAAAACCACCACAACAAACAAACTAACAAACAAACAAAAACCAACCCAACCTTTTCCCACAGAACTCCCAGAAGGGAAGGTTGTCCAATCTGCCTGAGCTGACACAGTTTCCCAATGACAGGAATTTGCTGCAGCTCCCATGAGAGCTGCTCACTCACACAAATGCATCTGGGGAAGCACCTATGTCACAATTAGATTTGTTTTCCACCCACAATGAGGAGGTGTCCTGCCATGCTGCTCAGATCAGAATTCCCCGAACACTGAACTCCAGAGGAAGAATCACTGTGGGCATCTCTGTCCTGCTGCCTGCAGGTATCCCCAGATGGTTTCAAACAGGCGTAGTTCTTCCTCTGGTCTGTCCATTTCCTTTTTCCCACTCTTGCATCACCAGCAAGGACTGGCTTGATTTAGATTGTTATGATGATTTCTCCTCATTTCTTTCTTCTCCAGGTTGTATGAAGGACACCTGCAGCCCTCGTCCTGTCAGCAAGAAAGGATTTATCCCAGCATGTACAGAAACAGAGCTTCTTACACAAATTCAAGTCCTATATGTAAGTAATGTCTGTCACTCTTTGCATACTATTTATTCTGCTTTGAATTATTTGTGCACTTTTGAAGGCAGAACCCGAAAGGTAGCTTTTGCCTGCCTTCAAGAAAGGAAATAAAAGAAGTTAGCCTGTGTTTCTTGTCTTTGAAATAAGAAAAACAACAAAAAGAGCAACAAAAAACCCCACCCACACAAACCCACCTGCCCCACCATTGCTGAACCCTTTTACCACCACACAGAGCAGCTGGAGGCACCTCCCAGGGATGACTGGGATGTTTGTCTGGGACAGTTTAAGCTGGAGGAGACTCCTGAGCAGGAAATTTAGGATTCCATAAGGCTCATTGTGCATTGCAGTCCTACAGGCACAGCTGCTCAGGAGGAAGGAACATATTGGTGGTGGAAATTGGGAACAGCTCTGCTTATGATGCTCTCACAGCACAGGAAGGGCTTTTATCAGGTTCTGAGCACAAGTTTTATCTCTGTCTGAAGGCTCCAGTGCCCTTATGCCATCAGGGATATTGTAATAGTTCTATATACATAGGTTTTCCATGTAATTAGAATAAATCCTCTTTTTATTCCAGAGGTTCATGCCACAGGATGAGGAGCCATTTAAAAAATAAAGGGAATATACAAAGTGGAGGATGAACAGCTCCTCCTGCCTCTTCTGAGCAAAGCAAGCATGATATTCTCTGCTTCCTTCTGTGCACAGACCACTGCCACATTTTGGGTGGAAACATGACCATGGCAGGGCAAAGGGCACTGTGCATGGATGCGACAGGAGTTTGTTAATCCAGTTCTTCAGAAGAGCAGGGAAACCCATCCCAGACTGCTTCAAGTGCTGAATGCAGCCCTCCAGCTGTGAAAAGAAAGAATTTGGCAGAGCCCTGGATTAGTTCAGTCATTGGCCTGCTTAGCAACCTCCAGCAATTTTTTAAATGTAGTGAGAAATTCCGGTCCTTCCAGGTGCAATAACTCAATACAAGTGATAAACACATTTTTCACCTGACAAATGCCTTTTCTCAGCTGGAAATATATGGGTGTTTTTGAAAAACCCTGATGGTCATGTGAACTCTCATAAATATTATTATTTGCCATGCTACAGAAACCTGGGAGTCCTGACACCAACAACTGGAAATCCAGTATTCCCTAGGAGTGAGCCATTCAGCCAAGACTTCAACAGAAAGCTTTGCTTTTCAACTTTTAGAGATATTTATGCTCCGAAAAATATGAAGAGGTTCCTAGAATTTGCAGGGAAAGTGTATTCAAATCTAAGGGCACAGATCAATTGGAAGATAGAACCCTGATTTAAAAATAAGTAATAAAAAACAAAACCATAGTGCATAGCCAGCCTGTAGATGCCACTGAAGCACAGTTCAGAGTAATTATAGTGCCTAATTGGTCTGCAAAGTGAAAGTCCTCTGTGCAGCACTAGAGGGGGAAGAAAGTTAGAGGTGAAAGCTCATTTCTTTAAATGGAGAGCCTAAATGGCATCAGTTACAAGCTCTTAGCCACACATTGATATCACAGCCCGCCCAGATGAGCAGCTTTACCTACACAGCAGGACATAGTTCTGCTTTCCCATCATTTAAAAGACTCTCCTTCCTGCACAAGAGCAGGAATTAATAGATCCATTAATTTCTATACTAAAGTCACTACATATTTATGTTTACCAAGATATTTTTTTAAGGTTTCAGTAAAAAAAATCCCAACTTCTAGGTGAAGCAGGGCATCTGCCCACACGTCCCTTTTGAAAGCTGCTGCTGGCAGTGGAACACAAACCTCTCCAATTGCAATTAATGTGTGGGAGATGCTGGTCTAGGACACATTGAAATATAAGTAACCCGAATTTTCATTCCACTCTCTTCTAGGTGGTCAAATTCACCCAGACACTGTTCCAGCTGAAAGGCAAGCTGTGTATTGACACAGCACAGGGGTTGCTTTTCAAAGGTATTTGTTTGTTGCTACTGCTGTTTGTCTTTCCATAAATTAATGTGCAAAAAACAGCATTAAGTGTTCTCCAAAACGCTGCTGGAAGAGTGTTTGCTCTTCTCATTTTGTGCCTGCTCAAGCAGAGGAGCTCCTGCTCTGCTGCAATTTCTCCAGTCAGATATAAGTAACAGAACAGAGAGGAAGACCTGCCAAAGTCAAACACAACCTTTTCTAAAAGAGTGTGAGAAGAAACGAGGTGAGCTCAGGGGGCTGGGAGGTCTGCTCCAGAGGATGGCAGATCTTGGGGTCACACCAGCTTCTCTGTGTGACAGTGATGGATGGTGCTTGTTCCACCCTACAGACTCATTGCACTTCAAATAATCTCCTTCACTGCACACCAGTGTGTTTGAACTCCTCTGGGAAGCTCCTGTCAAATTGTGCTGACAGGTACAGAGTCAAAAACCCATAGGGGATGGAATTTACCCTACTGGTTCAGCACATAAACAGCTAATTCAAAACAAGGATGCATTACTATAAAATTTATTTACTTATTCGGGTTGTAATGAAATCTCTCCTGATGTCCAGCTCAGCAAATCGATCTAGTTTTCGTTTGTGCTTGCTTATTTCTTAACTGAGCTCAAATATTTATTTTCTCAGGACAGAGGATTCACAGGTCACAAGTGACCCCAGCAATAATGTGGGACTGCAAACCCAAATTCACACCCCGAGACACAACGACCTCGGCAAAACTGCTGGCCCTGCGTTCCCCATTTGTGAAAATGCAGTTTGCTRCCTGMACAGGAAATGTCTGGTGACATTAAGAACTGCAATTTGCTCATGTGCCAGAATATTAAGGTATGTAAATGCTGTTATGTCTGTAACTTCATTAAAGCAGTGAAAGTCCTGGACATACCTCAGCTTTCAGGATGTCCTGAGCAGACTGAAAATGTAAGAGGTATTCAACATTTTTTGATGCTGAATGGCTAATTCAAGGCATCCCATGATTTCAAACACAGTCATTTCAAAATGGGGTGAAGTCTTTGGAGTCAGTAAATGTTCTGACTATAAAACAACTTCACTAATGGTGTTAAAGCACATAAATTCCACTGTTTTGGAGAGTCTTAATTTCAAAACATTTCAAGTCTTTTATTAAGGTTTTCTCAACATAAAAGCAACACAACATACCAAAAAACCCCCAAACCCTCATTTTTTTGCACCATTAGAATTGGAGGGGAGCTCCAGTCAAAACCTGAGGGGTCAGCTGAGCACTGATTCCTCCAAGATGCTTCACTTTTTCTCAAGCACTGGACACTAAAGCTTAGGGACCTAACCAATAGCTAAAAAATCCACTTCATTAGACCCTGTGATCAGGTGAATATTTGTGDTTTTTTGAGCCCTCTGACCTGGCAGTAGTTTGGAGCAGCACCTGCTTTGTACTCGTCTGTGGTCCAAGAGGAGGCTCCAAGCTCCTGTGAAATTTCACTGCTGTCATCTTCCAGAGAGAAGGTATCTTAGGCTATCTGAGTGTCAAACAAATGTCTTATTTCTCTGTCCCTTTTGATTGCAGCTCCTCACAACTTTAAAGTTTTGATTTTGTAAGTTTTAACAAGATTTTTACTCATATTATAATCCACAAAAAAAGAGAAGCCTCCAAATGATACTGATTGAACATGAGCATGTGCAGAAGGTTATGCCATCTAGCCTGAGGAATAG
>NW_026625277.1:4904-5854 GCF_030028575.1 Malurus melanocephalus | reverse complement strand
GAATCAGACAGCTGAACTCCCCACACTTAAAACAACAAGGAAATGCCAAAGCTACAAGGAAATAAACATCTACAGTGATTAATTACTGCTTTCAAGTGTGAAATAAAGCTTTCCAAGTTTGCCTCAGACTACCCCGAGGACCATGCAAACGTTGTTGGTAGTTTTTAGTTTTCTACACCTGTAACTGGATGTCATCCTTGGTGATGTTTTACTGTGTCCCAGGGCTCCGTGACACACCCTGCACATGGAAATCTCTCATCCAAGCTGGAGATCTGCTCCTTGTGGCCACTCTCACCTCCCCAGGCACAGACAGCCTCAGCTGCAGCGATTTCCCAAGTTATGTCTGCTCTTTAGGAAGAGTACATACAGCATCCAGAATCTCTGCACAACTTTTTTTAAAATCTTTTTTGGAAATTAATACAACCATTATTGACAGCTGCTGATTAGAATGAGGCCACCTATGCCACATGCAGAGCTGTGCAGCCAGTTTCTCATATTAAAGGATGTGTGAAAAGAATGCAAACAAATATGATTGATGTAGAAATTAATCATGTTTGGTTCATGAGCCCCTTTCATCGATGAGATGTTAACAGATATCTCCTTTCCTTCTGGGCTCTCCCCGCCTCTTTTAAGTTTCAGACAGCAGCTGGCATAGAGAATATCTTTGTATATAACACAGAATGAGCAAATTTAAAACATCACTAAAATAAAATCCCATTTCCTCCAAAATACCGCAGTGAAACAAATATGAAGCAGCTCCATTAGAGTTTCTGCTGGGAGGTGGTATCGGTCATTTGTGGGCTTTTTTACAACCCAATATCATGTGGGAAGCTTTAATTAAAGCCCTATGACAGTTACAGGGGTGACATTTATTTTTTGGGCAATTTTCACTGTAAAAGACCTCCTGCAAACCAAATTGTCTCAGTGACTCCCCAACCTGAACCTGCTGC
>NW_026625277.1:2648-4686 GCF_030028575.1 Malurus melanocephalus | reverse complement strand
AGGGGGGTAGAAGGAAGCTATTGCCATAAGCTTGAAGCAACAAAATATTTTTTCATTTAAAAGAATTTGAGCAGTCAGTGGAGTTGTACTGAGATGTGATGGAGGAATGGGTGGACCACTGCACTGGGGTTCCAGGGAGCCACTCACTAAACTGAATTCCTCCACTGCCCTGGTGGATAACCTGATATGCATTTTCTAGGCTTCCACAGCCTCCTCCTACCTTTAACTGTAGAAAGAAAATTATTTTTCTGTTAAAACCTCACAGTCATGCTACCTGAAATTGAGGAAGACTTCAAGTGATTTAGGTATTTTCTGTGAGATTGACCGAACCTTATTCTTGTCAGAAGAGGACTGCACTGACAAAAGAAGAATAATTCCATGTTTCTAAGCAGATGCAAATAGCAGTGTACAGGATGAATCCCTTGGTTTTATTAGCTGTTAGCCAAGGCTATCAGTTCCCACACACATTATTTAAAATTAATTAAAGTCTATAACATTAATTAACCATTCCTCCTTGTGGTTTATTTTTTATAATTAAAGGATAAATGTCTGAATATTTCTTTGCCCAAGGCTTCTTAAAACAGATATTTCAGAAAAACAACTAAGTCTCATTACTTTGCTTCATTTATATGATGATGAATATACAATTAATTCTTCTGTTCTGAAGGGAGGCCTGAATTTGTTATCCATTATGAATAATATGCAAAGATAATAATATTTTCATAAGACTAGCATTATAGAGTATAATTATTTTTTTAAATAGCCTACCTGAAAATCTTTTTTGAGTGCTTTATCTGGCAAAGTGTGTCAATTACTGSAAAAGTTCGATGGAGCATAAAAAATATATTTCAAGTATTGAAAAAGTAAAGGACTTAAGTTTTATTTRCAGGGGGGATTTTCTAACATGTGACCCTTCAAATGATCTTGAAAACTTCTTATGGGTGAAATCCATTTCATTGCTTACTGACAAACCTTTCCTACAGAATTTTGGGATATGCTGTTATAAAACTATTTTGTTTTAACATAATGGTTTTTAGAGTACAAGACCCAACAGGAAGGTTTTCATTCTTGACAGTGGCCAGCAGTTGGTGTATAACAGAGATTTATCTTCCCTCCTTCTCCATAATTCCTTGACTTCTCAAGTGGTGCTGATTTCAGAGATGCTGAAGCACCTTTGGTGTGTCAGCCTTGGCTTATGGCCACTCTACCCATGCTCAGCGGGACAGGGGCAGGAAATGCTGGCTAAAACCAGATTATAAAGCTCATGCTCCAAGATCTGAACAGGGAGATTGCTGATCTGTTACAGTTACAGCACAGCTGACTCAGGTTGAGAAGCATCAGTTTAATTTGCTGCCAAAAGTAAAGATTTGGGCAGTGAAGAGCAAACACTGAGCCATCTCTCCTCTCCCCTCCCCCAGGCTCAGCTTCCATCCTTCCTTGCAGAGTTCTCTCCCCTCTGACAGGGACACAGGACAGCCCTTTGCCATCTGTTAAAGATGTTCATTTTCTGCTGCCCTCTCCAGGCTCGATAGCCCCAGTCTGTTCAAAGAGCTCTGTATTTTGGATTTTGATTGCTGCCATTATCCCAATCTTTTTCTGTTACAACCTATCCTTTTTGAGGTGGGAGGGAATGGAGTGGCTCAAAGTGCTCAAGGTCTGGGCATTCAGAACATGAAATAGCAGCATGATTTTATTCTCTGTCTTCTCAGAGCTTCTAATTCACTTTTTTTTTTTATTGTTTTGGATTGTTTCTGAGGACAGTCATGTTATGCCAGCAGCTGTCATACCCTAGGAGTTCAGTTCTCAGTAATAACAACCCCTCCCTCTGCAGGTGAGTTCAGGATTGTTCTGTTCACGCTTCCATTTCTTTTAATTCACCTGAACTGAATTCTGTCTAAAATGTTTTTTCCTGCCACTGCTTTGTGCAGCTCTTTGCTGATGGTCTGCCCTGCCACTGTCAGCAAAGCATTGCAAGATCATCCATCACTGTGTTGGTGAGCAGASACTGGGCACAAATTTCAGCTCTTGATACCTTCCA
>NW_026625277.1:0-1852 GCF_030028575.1 Malurus melanocephalus | reverse complement strand
CAGAGAACCTGGGTAGTTACAGATTGGCAGCCTCAAGCACGAGGCACAGATGAAGAGAAATAAAACCTGTTAGAGATAAAAACACTCTCCCAGGCTCTTTCTGATTGTGCAGGCTGCAGGTTCCCCTTCTTAAATTACTCCYAAAATAAAAGGTTGCATTTAAGACTGTGCAGTTACAGATGGAAAGAAAAAGAATGACATCTGAGTAAATGGCACTCAGTTCCTTCTGCTGATTTACACAGGAAAGCACCGCTGAACTGGAACTTTCGGTCTGAATTCTGGTGTTTTAACAAAGTTCACACACTTGCAGTGATGCTGCAATTTCCTGCTCCATCCACAGCAGACTTAGACCTTCTCTGGCCTGAGCTATTAGCCAAATTTATCAAATAAACCACGACCTGCTTCAGCTGCAAACTGTTCTGAGCACAGCAGGAAGAAATGGACAGTCGGCTGAAGCAGGAATAGAATTCTGCCACCTGACCTTTACAAAATTAATTCCTGTTGGTCCATTGGCCTGTGAGAAAAGAAGAAAAATTTTAGGTGAGGGGTTCTCCTCTTGGGGGAAGATCTTTAAGAAGAAAAATGGAGTCATTCTGGATGGTAAGTGTTGGGCATCCACAGAGAAAAAAAGAAAAAAAAAAAAAAAGCATTGAAAGTACATCTAAAGGCATGAAGGTTGACAACTGCCTTTGCTCACTTTTCCCAAAACTTGAACAGCTGCAGGTGAAGTTGATCCTCTGTTTGTCACAGGCTGCACAGTTACACTGAGGATTTGGGGAATTTTAGCTTTCTTAGACATCAGAGAACAATTTCTCTAGTTTTGGTTCATCAGTCACACACAACCACATTTTTCYTCATCCCACTATACAGCACTGAAAGAAGGAATTTGGTGCATACAATGTTGGATATTCTTTCCCTCTGCCTCACAGAAGCCCTTAGCAGTAACATTGCACAGGTTTAGTGTGAAGAATCACAAAATTGTGTGATGCCTCTCCCCTCCCAAGTGTCAGGTCGCTCTCAAACCTACCCCAGCCTATCAGGGGGATTTTGTACCTGGCAGCTGCTGGCTGATGATGCTGGAGGTGAAATGAGAGCAGGGTGAGCTGCAGGTGATTAATCTGTTTCCATACTCTTCTTGTTATTCTGAGCAAGAAGCCAAGTGAGTAGTTTCCAACTCTGCCCCTGATTTAGACGCCTTGGATTAGGTACTAGGAGACAAAGAAAATAAAGTTGTGTAAAAATATGTTAATTAAGACCAGTTGAACAAAGTTTGTCTTGTTTTGTTTTTGTTTTCTATTATTTTGGTTTGTTTTGTTTTGTTTTATCTTGTCTTGTCTTGTTTTGTCTTGTTTTGTCTTGTTTTCTTTTCTTTTCTTTTCTTTTTAGGACTATTTTGTTCTAGCGGGAAAACACGTCAGACAAATGGTGATCTTTCTAAATGGGCTGGTTCGTTTGTAACAGCAGTCTGGAGATAGAAGTAGAAGAATTTTCTTATTATAACAATAATATTTTTAAAACCCTGCAAAATTTTGTGGCTAGTGTAATTCAGAATAATTATCTTAGTAATGCCTAGTAGTTTTAAGCATTTTCTGATTAAGCACAAAACAAGCTTCATGCTGCAAAAGTGAAGAGTGCATAATTTGGCAATAACATTATTGGGGATAAAAAGAGAAAAATCCTTTGTAACACTGCTGGGGTTTAACTCCAGCAGCAACTGAGTACCATGTTCATTCACACACTCATCTGACCATGGATTGAGAAGAAAAACTGGAAAAAAGGTAAATTCTGTGGGCTGAGATAACAAAAGTTGAACAGTGTAATAACAGGATGAAAATGAATCAACAAAAGCAGC
>NW_026625276.1:15927-17168 GCF_030028575.1 Malurus melanocephalus | reverse complement strand
TGTGACACTGGTGACATTGTGCACAGAGACAGCCCCAGGAAGGGCAGATCGGACCCCTCAATCAGCACTTCCCTCCCTTGATGGCAGTGACCATGATATCCCATTTATCGATTTATCCATTTATCCCATTTATTTTCCCCATTTATTGATTTATCCCATTTATCCCATATATCCCATTTATCCATTCATCCCATTTATCCCATTTATTTACCCCATTCATCCCATTCATCCCATTTATCCCATTTATCCACTGCCATCTCCAGAGGTTCCCAGTGAGCCCTGTCCCTCCACAGCACTGCAGGATCCTTGTCCTCACCCCAAAAAGGCCCATCCACTGCAGCTGAAGGGTTTTCCTGTTGGGTCACAGTGGTTTGGGGGATCAGTGACAGACATGGGGAGCTCCCACTGTCCCCTCTGGAGCTGGGATGGGATAAAAGCCAAGAATCCCACCCAGAACCCAACACAAACCCCGTGGTTCCCCCTCAGGAAGTGCCCCCTGCCCCTGCAGACCCACTCTGGATTTGTTTACCAGCCCAATTTCAAAACCAATATTACCCGGTATTMGGCTCCTTGACAGGGATGGGTTTTTCCCCTTCAGTGGTGAAATTGGATGTGAATTTTGAATTTTCCAGTCAATTGAGCAAGCTAAGCACTGGTGATGCAACAGGCCCTGGAACGTGTGTGTGTTTTATTCCATTTTTCCTCGAGGGATCCGTATGAGAACAGACACAAGGAAAAGAAAAAAAGAATGGAAGAWGCTGTAAATTACAGGGTCGCTCCTTAGGGATCTCTCAAATCCTTTCCAGCTTATTTTCCTTTGCATCCTGGGACTTATCCAGGGTCTCCCTAAGCAGTGGTATCCCTAAAACTTCCAACCTGTCAGGTTTGAAGGAMACAGATTTGAAGGGAAAAGGGTTCAAACAGAACCAGGAGGAGCACATTTGGTTGGAAATGGGACCCTTGTTCAGCAGCAAACACCAGGAAATGGCTCTGTGGGATGGAAATTTCAGCCTTTCCCATCAAACCGGGAGTTCTGGGTCAGGYTCTGGAGTTCTGGGTCAGGTTYTGGAGTTTGGGAGCAATGCTGGACATCCTGGATTTAGGAGAGGCCATAGCAAACATGAACTGGGATAACCCAGAAAAACCCTCTCCAAAAATCGACCTGTCTGGGACCTTCCTGTGGAGCCAGCCCGTCCCAAAGAGCCCTTCAGCACTGCTGGGTGGGGATCCCAGCAGCAAAG
>NW_026625276.1:13520-15788 GCF_030028575.1 Malurus melanocephalus | reverse complement strand
CAGCTCCCAGCAGCACAAATCCATCGGGACAGTGCCAAGCTGCAGCCAGCAGGGAGCCAGCCCTGGCTGCGAACAGGCATTAAATCTCCATTTGGGCAATCAGGTTTTATTCACCATATGTTCCTTCTTGACACAGTTTGTTTTATGTGCGGCAGGATTTGCATCAGGAGCAGCCTGGAGAGCAGCAGATGGACACAGCAGCAGCCTGGGAGCGGCTCTGCCCGTGCTCAGGGCTCAGATCTGCTCGGGTTTGGGGTTAAAGCTCCAAACCTGAGCCAGGTGGGACTGGCACTGCCACAGCCAGGGCAGCAAACCCCTTCCCTCTCCCCAAAATGTGATCCTGGTCCAGCTTGAGCAGGGCTTGGCAGGAGCTCATTCCCAAAAGGGAATGTCCAGGTGCTCCACATTCCCAACCTCGGGATGTCCTTACAACAGACAGGGATTGATTTCCCATTTTCCACCTGAATTTCAATGCCCAAAGAACAGTTCTGACTGCAATGCTCCCATCAGGGTTCCCAATTCTTGCTGTCCTTATGACAGAACCRAGATTTTAGGATTTCCCGTGTCCCCAGTCCTTCCTGCTCCCTCTGTCTGTTCAGAACACACTCCCAGCTCACATTTTCCCTTTCTCCTGTGAGGGTTAACAACAAACCCGGTGAGTTCAGGCTCTCCCTGCCAGGACCTGCTCACACAGGACCTGCTGCCAGTGCCACAACACATTTGCATCGCTGGGTTTTCAGCCATGTGCCAGGGGATTCTGAGTCACAACGCATTTGCTGYGCTCCTGCAGGACTGTCACCAAGTGTTTGCTCTGCTCCTGCAGCAAATATCCCTGCTCTGAGGCCGGGCTGGAGCAGGGAAACGCTCATTTCCCAGCTCACTCGGGGTGTCATAATTTTATTAAACCCCAGACAAGCCTGACACCTTGGTGACAGAATATAATTTCCCTAACCAAGTGCCTTGACACCAAAAATTAGGCTAAATTGCATTATTTTAAAGGAGCAGATGGGAATGCTAAACATTTGCCCGGGGAGAAGCTGGGATTGTCACAGCCCGTGGTGGCACCATGGGGCTCCTGCTGGGCCAGGGTACAAGTCCCTGCCTGGGTGGCTTTGTTCCTGGCCAAGAAACTGCCTGGCTCCTTCCCAAAACCCCGGCCTGGGGCTGGGGTACAAGGGCAGCTTCCAGGGTGAAAATCCCTGAAAAATCACCGAGTCCAGCCGTGCCCAACCCCTGTGCCAGCCCACAGCTCTCAGTGCCACGGGCAGGTGTTCCCTGGACACCTCCAGGGATTGCATGATTGCATTATTTATAGGATTATTGCATTATTTACAGGACTATTGCAGGATTATATATAGGACTCCAGCCTATACATATATAATATATATATAGCATTATTATATATGGGACTCTGGCCTATAAATGTATAATATATATATATTGCATTATTATATCTAGGACTCCAGCCTATATATATATAATATATATGTATTGCATTATTATATATAGGACTCCGGCCTATATATATTATATATATATATATATTGCATTATTATATAGAGGACTCCAGCCTATATATGTATATAAATATATATTGCATTATTATATCTAGGACTCCAGCCTATATATGTATAATATATTTATATATTGCATTATTATATATAGGATTCCAGCCTATATATGTATAATATATATATATATATATATATATTGCATTATTATATCTAGGACTATTGCATTATTGATAGGACTATTGCAGTATTATATATAGGACTCCAGCCTATATATATAATATATATATATATTGCATTATTATATATGGGACTCCACCCTATATATATAATATATATAGCATTATTATTTATAGGATTCTGTCCCTCCCTGGCCAGGTGCAGTCCTGGCTGCCCTTTCCATGAGGAAATCCCTGGGGAGCAGCCTGGGGCTGTGCTCGAAGCTGTCCCTGCAGGATGGAGCACTTCTGTCCCCATATCCCACTGAGGGAATCCCTGGGGAATTCAGGGAGGGGAAAAAGGAGCAGAAATCTCTGTGTCCCATGCCAGAGCTGGGGAGGGACCTGCAGAGCCACAGGCAGAGGTGCAAATCCCTGCCCAGGGCTCTCTGCMCCCCTGGCACTGCAGGGCTCAGCTGCCCAGGCCAGGTTTAACCCAAGCCTGGCTTAATTTGGGCACTGCTGAGCTGCAAACCCTGGGAAAGGCTCTGTGTTTGCCAAACCAGCCTCAGATCTGCCCTGGAGCTGTTTGGAGCTGG
>NW_026625276.1:8133-10548 GCF_030028575.1 Malurus melanocephalus | reverse complement strand
GAGATGGACAGAGATGGACACAGAGCTGGACACAGAACTGGACACTGAACTGGTCACAGAACTGGACACAGCACAGGAGGAGCTGCTCCAGAGGGCCAGTTGGGATTTACAAATGACTGAGTGTTTTTAGCAGGCCTGAGCACAGGAATGACCCGAGGAGCCCAAATCTATTCCCAGAGTGGCTCTGGGCTCYTACATTGGCTTTTCCTTCCTATTTTCCTTTTTTCCCTGGCTGTCAGCAGTGCAGGCACAGGCCAGGGAACAACCTTTAGCTCCTGCAGAGCTGAAGGAAAATAAACCAAACAAATCAAAGAGTCCCCTTGAAACCCATTGGGCTGGGACATAACGGGGTGAAATATTAATGATCCATCAAAAGGAGCAGAGGGAAGCGTGAGCTGCAGCAAGGGTGAGGAGCAGAGGCAGGATCTGTCAGTCTGGAATGGCCAAATAGAATTTCAGATCCAAACACRCCGCTGCTTGAAAAGAAACGTCTCGGTGTGATTTTATTTCCTTGGGAGAGCTCTCCCGTTTCATCTTTTCTCATTCTTGTTCCTGGAATTATTGAAACATCCCGGACGACTCTTGTGTCTCAAACGCCTTTCACTTTCCCCCTCAACAAAACTTTTCACCAATTAAAAATGAGGAGAATTYAACTCAAGCCTGACTGAGTTGAATTCTATTTGTCTGTAAATCTTAGCAAAACACAAARCTTTCCATTTAAAGCTTAATTCTCTTTTTTTTTTCAGTATTATTTTGGGGAAGAGTGGAAAGGCCACTTTTCCAAGCAGCCCGTGGAATTGGGAAATGATTCCAGAGCATCCCATGACCCTGAGGAACCTCCCCTGCTGGATTTCAGAACATGAACCTCACCCTGTGCCAGATGTTTATTGATCCTTTGTTTTACCTCTTCCCTGRCTGCTCTCCTGCTCCTCTCTCAGAGGTGCCGTTCATCTCTCAGCTGAACACTTCATTCAGGAGAAGGGATTCTTTTTTTGGGATAAACGGCTGTCACYGTCTCCTCTGAGCAGCAATTAAAGCGCTCAGCATGGCGGGTGACGAGCAGTTCGTGCCTCTTGTCACGGGTGACGAGTTCTGCTGGGGAGGAGCTGACTGGGACTGCACTGCAGGAACCCGTGCAGGTCCTGGATCCGTCTGGAGAGGGGAATTGGGATCCCCCAGTGCTGTTCTGGGATGCAGTGACTCCTTCTGGGACAGGGGAATTGGGATCTGCCATCCTCTGTTCTGGGATGCAGTGATTCCTTCTCCTGGATCCCCCTGAAGAGGGGAATTGGGATCTGCCATCCCCTGTTCTGGGATGAAGTGCCAGCTCCTGGATCCGCCTGGAGAGGGGAACTGGGATCCCCATCGCTGTTCTGGGATGCAGAGACTCCTGGATCCCCCAGGATTGGGGAATTGGGATCCCCATCGCTGTTCTGGGAGGCAGTGCCAGCTCCTGGATCCCCCTGGAGAGGGGAATTGGGATCCCCGTCGTGGTTCTGGGATGCAGTGACTCCTTCTGGGACAGGGGAATTGGGATCTGCCATCCCCTGTTCTGGGATACAGTGACTCCTGGATCCCCCTGGAGAGGGGAATTGGGATCCCCAGTGCTGTTCTGGGATGCAGAGACTCCTCCTGGATCCTTCTGATAGAAGGGAATTGGGATCCCCCATTCACTATTTGGGGATGCAGTGATTCCTCCTGGGAGGGGGGAATTGGGATCCCCATCGCTGTTCTGGGGTGCAGTGATTCCTTCTCCTGGGAGAGGGGAATTGGGATCCCCCATTGCTGTTCTGGGGTGCAGTGACTCCTTCCCTTCAGAGGCCTCAGGGATTCACCCCTGGGGTGCTCCTGCCCTGACACAAGAGCCACTGTCACCTGCATGGAACATGGCAGTGCCACCACCAGGGAGGGCTGGACGGGTTTTGTGTGAATGGTGGGGCTGATGGAAGTTCACTCATCCCAAAAGGGTCCAGCCCCATTCCCTGAAGGGTTGGATGGGTTTTGTGTGGATGGGTGGGGCTGATGGAAGTTCACCCATCCCAAGAGGGACTGACCCCATTTCCATGGAGGGTTGGACGGGTTTTGTGTGGATGGTGGGGCTGATTGACCTTCACCCATCCCAAAAGGGCCCCATTCCCTGCCCCACAGAGATCCCTGTCCATCCCAGGGAGGCCATGGCAAACCAGGGCTGGTGCCAATCGCCCACAGGAGCATCCATCCATCACCAAACCCTGACATCCAGCACATTCCCAGGCAGAGCAAACCCATCCCTCCCAACCAGCCCGAGCTTCACAAATCACATCCTGTCCCTCCTGTCCCTCCTGTCCCCCCTTTGCCATTCCTGTCCTCACCACCCCAGCCCCTGCCATTCCCCTGCCAGGGACACAATCACTGTCACAATCACAGCGTCCCTGC
>NW_026625276.1:5507-6865 GCF_030028575.1 Malurus melanocephalus | reverse complement strand
GCTCAGGGATGTATTTGGGATCAGGGCTCAGGGATGTATTTGGGATCAGAGCTCAGGGATGCATTTGGGATCAGGGCTCAGGAATGTATTTGGGTTTTGTTCTAATTGGCTTTCAATGTGATGTCCTCCAGAATCCACGGGCACCCAGGGAAAAGATCCTGGAACGCTGAGCTGTGGCTGAGTTTCACTCTGAGCACCTCTCCAGGGGTCTGACCCTGCTCAGGTGAGAGAACCTGGGGCATTTCTCGTGGAAAGGATCAGAAAATCCTTCTGGTCCTGACCCTGCTCAGGTGGGAGAACCTGGGGCAGTTCTCGTGGAAAGGATCAGCAAATCCTTCCCTGTTAAAGCCGGGCTCAAGGGCAGCATTCCTGCCCCTCCTCAGGGCACAGGGATGGGAATTGGGGCACTGAGAAAAGCTCTGTGATTAARTGATTGAGCTGAAGGAAAACCTTCCTTTGGACCTATCCCAAAGCTATACTTTTCCATTTTTCACCGGTAAATCATTGGAACAAAATAAGCCCTTTTTGTTTACRTGACACCTTCTTCCCATTTAAAATAAATACTTTTGTGTTTTAAGCTGAAGYGAAACAAGGGAAATATTGTTTCAAACAGAGACATCAAACTGCTTTTTTTGGGGGAAAGAAGGTAAATTGAAGCTTTTCTTCATCAAAATTGTCTGGTTTGATTATTTCAACCTGAACAAGGGACTGAGATTGATATAAAACCACAGCATGCTGCAGGTGACCTGAAAGTGGATCTGTCAGTGTAAAAAGTTCCCAGTGAAAATGTTTTCCTGGCTGCACAACAATTGATTCCTGAGCAGAATTAGGATTTAAAGCCTGGCCCACACAGTTTAATCCACTCCCCCCCAAACCCAGCGAAATCCTTTTGGAACACGACGGGGGAGGAGGAGAAGGGGGGCAGAGAAATCTGCAGGGGAAATAAAGGAACAGACAGAGAAGGCTCTGATTTCCACTTAACCTGAAAATGAGAAAGAAAGCGGGGTAAGAACAGGACAATTAGAGCCCGAGCATCACAGASCTTCCCAAAAGTGAGAGACAGCAGGGGGAATTAATGGACATAAATGCAAGCCAGTAATTAATTGATAAATGGCATTAGAGACTTTTCTAAAGRAGGAGAGGCCAACGTGACTTATCTTCCCCGAGGCAGGAGACAATTTCTGCCTCCTTTCACCTTGCAGATAAGGACAGAGAAGGGGAATCTCAGCTGGGAGGTTTAGGAGGAATCCAGAAGGTGAAGACAAGGAAAAGGAAAAGGAAAAGGAAAAGGAAAAGGAAAAGGAAAAGGAAAAGGAAAAGGAAAAGGAAAAGGAAAAGGAAAAGGAAAAGGAAAAGGA
>NW_026625276.1:0-1024 GCF_030028575.1 Malurus melanocephalus | reverse complement strand
TTCTGCTCAGAAAGGGGAAGGGGAAGGAGGCACAGGACACAATCCAAAGCCAAGCAGAGCTGCAGCCAAGGGAACATCAAAGGAGGAGCTGTTTGCAGCGCTGCTGCGAGAACCAAAGGCTGCAAAGAGCGAACTGCAGGAGCGGGGATAATGAGAGCCCGGGAACAGAGCCCTGCTCAGATTTGGGGTGTTTGCACCACAAAGGCTTCCCCCGTGCACAGCCCCCAGGGAAAGGCTCTGAGAGGAGCTGTGCCATGAAAACCCTGCCAGAAATGCTCTGGAATCCAACAATCACCGAGCTTTGTCTCACAGCCGCGGCTTTGCTTCCTGCAAAGGGCAGCCAGGGGCACAAACCCAGCGAGCAGAAGGAAAAACAGTGGAAAAACAGTGGAAAAACAGTGGAAAAACACACACCTGTGTTTGTGTGACAGGAGAAAACGGGGCTGTTCCTCCACACTGGCCTTTGGTCACCTCGGTCCAGCGCTGTCCCCAGGCTGCTCCTGTCACCTGTCCCTGGGCTCCCCGTGCCAGGCTTTTACCACAACAGCTCCTTCCCTTCATCTAATCAAAATAAACCCAATTTCATTGTGAACCCATCCCCCTTTGTCCTGAACCAACTGGGTTTGTCCCCATTCCTGAGCTGGCTCCAGCCCAGTTTGGGCTGATTTGGCAGCAGGGTGTGAACTGAGCTCTGTGGAATTCCAGCAGGCAGATCCCAGCACAGATCCCAGCACAGATCCCAGCACAGATCCCAGCCAGGCTGTGCTGACAGGGAGCGACCCGGGATGGTGGAATTTGTCCCTGCCCATCCAGGGGGTCTTTAAAGGCCCTTCCAAACCCCACCCATTCCATGGTAAATGGAATTTTACCATGATTCCCTGGTAAATGACCTGAGCTGGGACATCTCCTCACCTCTGACAGGATCTGGACACCGGGGTCTCCTGCAGTTCAGATTTTTCCACCCCAGCTCTACATTCCCAAACTTTCTGATTTTCTGCTTTGGAATGGTTTGGTCTGGATGGGG
>NW_026625275.1:12634-13626 GCF_030028575.1 Malurus melanocephalus | reverse complement strand
CATCACCAGGGGTTTTTTTGAGTTTTGAATTTTCTCAAGGTTTGTTACAAATTCATTGATATTTCCCTTTTTTCCCCAGATCCTGTTTGACCAGGCCCAGAGGTCGGTCCGGCAGCAGCTGCACAATTTTGTCAAAGAGTGAGTGTTTGAGCTCCTGCTCCCATCCCATCTCCTTCCCCATTCCCATTCCTCATTCCCCATTCCCATCCCCATTCCCATTCCCATTCCTGTTCCCATTCCTGTTCCCATATTCCCATTCCCATTTTCCCATTCCCATAGTCCCATTTCCCGTCCCTGTTCCCCTTTCCATTTTCCCATTCCCAATTCCCATTCCTGTTCCCATTCCTGTTCCCATTCCCGTTCCCATATTCCCATTCCCATTTTCCCATTCCCATTTCCCGTTCCCATTCCCATTCCCATTCCCATTCCCATCCCCGTTCCCATTCCCATCCCCGTTCCTGTTCCTATTTTCCCATTCCCGTTCCCATTTCCCGTTCTGGTTCCCGCGGGCTCCCAGTGCTCCCGATGTAGGTCAGGAGCCGTTGCCATGGGAACGGGCGCTGCAGCATCCCTGGGCAACGGGGGAGGGATTGGGGGGGCTCCTGGACGGGGAAATTTGGGGGAATTCGGTGCTACTTGGTGCTATTTGGTGTAATTTTGGCTGCTCCTGGGGCAGGATTTTCCTGTTTTCCCTGACCCCGCTGACCCCCGGGACTGAATTTTCCCATTTCCCGTTTCCTCTCACCCTGATTTCTCCCCATTCCCTATTTCCCCTGACCCCCATCACCAAATTCCCCCATTTCCTGTTCCCTCTCACCTCTATGACCCCTCTCACTAAATTTCCCCATTTCCCTCTCACCCCTGTGACCCCCATCACTAATTCCTCCATTCCCCACTCCCTCTCACCCCAATTTCTCCCCATTCCCCATTCCCTCTCACCCTAAATCCCCCTTTCCCCATTCCCCTCTCACCCCGATTTTTCCCCATTCCCC
>NW_026625275.1:10881-12393 GCF_030028575.1 Malurus melanocephalus | reverse complement strand
CCTGTATTAAAACCTTATATTAAAGCCCTATATTAAAACCCTATATTTAAACCCTACGTGCTGCAGGTGGGTGGGGGAACCTGAAAAATGGGGGAAAACCATGCAGTTTTGGGGTTTTTTGATCCGCAAGTCCAGCTCTGGGCAGGTCGACTCCTGGCCTAGGTGTTTTTAAAACCCCGTTATAAAAGGTGCCGATTTTTCTGACTTTCCAAGTTTAGGAGCCCGATTTTTCGGGTTTAGAAGCTTGATTTTTCCAGTTTTTCTGATTTTTTGTGTTTAGGAACCTGATTTTGCCTCTTGTTTCCCCCCCAGATCAACGTCCTGCAGGCCAAGAAGAAATTCGAAATCCTGGACGCGGTGAGAGCCCTCGGGATGCCAGGAAAATTATAAATCCTGAAAATCCTGAAAAATCCTGAAAAATCCAAGAAATGGGGGGGGGGGGAGAGGGGAAGGGGGATTGTCCCAAAAAAATCCAGAAAAATCTGGTGGGATCCTGAAAATCCTGAAAAATCCCAAAAAAATCCCGAAAAATTAATTCACACCAGAATTCTCCRTAGTCAGGTAGAAAATCCCTTGTTTTGGGGAAGGTTTTTTTTTTAATAGGGGATAATTAATTAATGAATTAATTAATTCTCCATAACCAGGCAGAAAATCCCTCATTTTGGGGAAGAATCCGATGATTTTTTTTTTTTTAACGGGGCTGTTTTTGGGGTTCCCCGACCCCGCTGTGTCCCCTGCAGATGCTGTCGTTCATGCACGCCCAGCACACGTTCTTCCAGCAGGGCTACAGCCTCCTGCAGCAGCTGGAGCCCTACATGAAAAAACTGGCTAGCGAGGTGAGAGAGTGGGCTACCGAGAGGAGGGATTGGGCTACTGAGGGGATGGGGACACTGAGGGGACAGGGACAGGGATGGGACAGGGACGGGGATACAGCCTGCTGCACCAGCTGGAGCCATACATGAAAAAACTGGCTAGTGAGGTGAGAGAGTGGGCTACCGAGGGGAGACATGGGGCTACTGAGGGGAATGGGGCTACCGAGGGGATGGGGACAACAATGGGGACATGGATGGGGACACCGAGGGGACAGGGATGGGACGGGGCTACAGCCTGCTGTACCAGCTGGAGCCTTACATGAAAAAACTGGCTAGTGAGGTGAGGGAGTGGGCTACTGAGGGGAGAGGGGACAACAATGGGGACAGGGACACCGAGGGGACAGGGATGGGGACAGGGATAAGGACACTGAGGGGACAGGGACAGGGATGGGACAGGGATGGGGATACAGCCTGCTGCAGCAGCTGGAGCCATACATGAAAAAACTGGCTAGTGAGGTGAGGGAGTGGGCTACCGAGAGGAGGGATTGGGCTACCGAGGGGACAGGGACACTGATGGGGACAGGGACAGGGATGGGGACAAGGATGGGAGGGACACCCCCTTCCTGATCCATCTGAACATTGGAATGCTCAGAGCGTTGCCCTGGGGGTGCTGGATGAGTGGGTGCCACCCAAACACGGC
>NW_026625275.1:6949-9241 GCF_030028575.1 Malurus melanocephalus | reverse complement strand
TTTATTCCCGATTCCCTTTGGTGTTTTTCCCGATTCCCTTTGGGGTTTTTTCCCAATTCCCTCCATTTTTCCCCATTTCCTTTGTTTTCCAGGATTTCTCGTCGGACGATCCCAAGGTGGAGTTCAACGTGGACGCCCCGAACGGGGTGGTGATGGAGGGGTACCTGTTCAAGAGGGCGAGCAACGCCTTCAAAACCTGGAACCGGTGAGGGGACGGAAACCTGAGTGACCATTGGGGACCGCGCCCGGCCGTGTGTCCCAACGGGTGTCCGTGTGTCCATGTGTCCATCCCCTGTGTCCACATGTCCGTGTGTCCCGACGGGTGTCCGTGTGTCCGTGTGTCCATCCCCTGTGTCCATCCCCTGTGTCCATGTGTCCGTGTGTCCTCACACGTCCCGAAGCGTGTCCGTGTTTGCTGACGTGTGTCTGTTTGTCCATCCGGTGTCCATTCTTGTGTCTGTGTGTCCATCCCCGTGTCCTCACACTGCCTGTGTGTCCATCCCTCCTATCCATGTGTCCATCCCCGTGTCCATTTGTCCATCCCCGTGTCCATTTGTCCATCCCTGTGTCCATTTGTCCATCCCCATGTCCATGTGTCCATCCCGTGTCCGTGTGTCCATCCCCATATCCCCTCACTGTGTCCGTGTGTCCATCCCCATGTCCATTTGTCCATCCCTGTGTCCATCCCCAGGTCCATGTGTCCATCCCCATGTCCATTTGTGCATCCCCATGTCCCGTGTCCGTGTCCCCTCACCATGTCCATTTGTCCACCCCTGTGTCCATTTGTCCATCCCCGTGTCCATCCCCATGTCCGTGTGTCCATCCCATGTCCTCACCGTGTCCATTTGTCCACCCCATGTCCATTTGTCCATCCCTGTGTCCTGACCCATGTCCCGTGTGTCCATCCCCGTGTCCATCCTGTGTACTCACCTTGTCCATTTGTCCATCCCTATGTCCATCCCTGTGTCCTGATCTGTGTCCATTTGTCCATCCCCGTGTCCGTGTGTCCATCCCGTGTCCTCACCGTGTCCATCCCCATGTCCTGTGTCCGTGTGTCCGTGTCCCCTCACCGTGTCCATTTGTCCATCCCGTGTCCATGTATCCATCCCGTGTCCGTGTGTCCATCCCATGTCCTGTGTCCGTGTCCCCTCACCGTGTCCATTTGTCCATCCCCATGTCTGTGTGTCCATCCCTGTGTCCTGACCCATGTCCGTGTGTCCATCCTGTGTCCGTGTGTCCATCCCCGTGTCCGTGTGTCCATCCCGTGTCTGTGTGTCCATGTCCCCTCACCGTGTCCGTTTGTCCACCCCATGTCCATCCCCATGTCCGTGTGTCCGTGTCCCCTCACCGTGTCCATTTGTCCACCCCACAGGCGCTGGTTCTCCATCCAGCACAGCCAGCTCGTCTACCAGAAGAAGCTGAAGGTCAGTGCGGGACACCGGGGGCTGGTCCAGGGGTCAATTAACCGAGGGGTCAATTAGCCAAATGGTTAATTAACTGAACCGTCAATTAACAATGGGGTTCCTTAACCAAGGGGTTCCTTAACCAAAGGGCTCCTTAACCAAGGGGTTAATTACCCAAATGGTTAATTAAGAGTGCTCCATAATCAGGAGTTTGAGGGACCTTGGGCAGGAGGGATTTGGGAGGGTTTGGGGAGAATTTTGGAGGATTTGGGAAGAAATTTGTGGTGTTTGGGAAGAAGTTTGGAGGGTTTGGAAAATAAAAGGTTTGGAGAAAATTTTACAGGGTTTGGGAAAGGAGGGAGTTTGAAAGATTGGGGAAAAATTTTACAGGATTTGGGCAGGAGTTTGGAGGGTTTGGAAAAGAAAGAGTTTGGAGGGTCTGGGCAGGATTTTGGGGGCCCGGTCAGTATTTTTGGGGTTCTGGTCAGTATTTTGGTGTTCCAGTCAGTATTTTTGGGATCTGGTCAGTATTTTGGGTTCTGGTCAGTATTTTGAGGTTCTGGTCAGTATTTTTGGGGTTCTGGTCAGTATTTTTGGGTTCCCAGGCAGTGTTTTAGGGATCTAGGCACTATTTTGGGGTTCCGGTCAGTATTTTTGGGTTCCGGTCAGTATTTTTGGGGTTCTGGTCAGTATTTTTGGGGTTCTAGTCAGTATTTTTGGGTTCCGGTCAGTATTTTTGGGTTCTGGTCAGTATTTAGGGTTCCGGTCAGTATTTTTGGGTTCCCAGTCAGTATTTTGGGGTTCCAGTCAGTATTTTGGGGTCCCTGTCACCCTCGCTGTCCCCCCAGGATGTGCTGACGGTGGTGGTCGAGGATCTGAGGCTGTGCAC
>NW_026625275.1:3528-4810 GCF_030028575.1 Malurus melanocephalus | reverse complement strand
ATGGGAATATGGGATTGGGAATATGGGAATGGGGACAGCATCAACCTGGGGATCGTGCTGTGCATCGAGTGCTCCGGGATACACCGGTGAGAAATGGGAATATGGGATTGGGAATATGGGATTAACTCAACCTGGGGATTGTGCTGTGCATCGAGTGCTCCGGGATACATCGGTGAGAAATGGGATTGGGATTGGGAATATGGGATTAACTCAACCTGGGCATCGTGCTGTGCATCGAGTGCTCGGGGGTACACCGGTAAATTATGGGATTGAGAAAATGGGATTGGGATTGGGAATGGGAATATGGGATTGGGAATGGGATCAACTCAACCTCGGGATTGTGCTGTGCATCGAGTGCTCCGGGATCCATAGGTAAATTATGGGATTGGGATTGGGAATATGGGATTGGGAATATGGGATTGGGAATATGGGATTGGGAATATGGGATTAACTCAACCTGGGCATTGTGCTGTGCATCGAGTGCTCCAGGATACATCGGTAAATTATGGGATTGGGATTGGGAATATGGGATTGGGAATGGGATCAACTCAACCTCGGGATCGTGCTCTGCATCGAGTGCTCCGGGATACACCGGTATGGGATTGGGATTGGGAATGGGAATATGGGAATGGGAATGGGATCAACTCAACCTGGGGATTGTGCTGTGCATCGAGTGCTCCGGGATACACCGGTGAGAAATGGGAATATGGGATTGGGAATATGGGATTAACTCAACCTGGGGATCGTGTTGTGCATCGAGTGCTCCGGGATACATCGGTAAGTGGGATTGGGAAAATGGGATTGGGAATATGGGATTGGGAATATGGGATAGGGATCAACCTGGGCATCGTAATGTGCATCGAGTGCTTGGGGATACACCGGTAAATGGGATTGGGATTGGGAATGGGAATATGGGATTAACTCAACCTGGGCATTGTGCTGTGCATCGAGTGCTCGGGGATACATCAGTGAGAAAACGGGAATATGGGATTGGGAAAATGGGATCAACCTGGGGATAGAGGGAGAGACGAGACCTGGGCTGATCCTGTTGGATAAATTCCAATTTTTATGGCTTTTGGGATAATTGGGGTTTTTCCCTCCTGGCCCCGCAGGAGCCTGGGCGTGCACTGCTCCAAGGTGCGGTCCCTCACGCTGGACTCGTGGGAGCCCGAGCTGCTGAAAGTGAGTGCTGGGGGGAGGAGAGGAGGGAATTCCCGAATTCTGGAATGAAGGAATCCCTGATTTCTGGAAGGAGGGAATTCCCAGTTCCCAGAAGGAGGGA
>NW_026625275.1:0-1416 GCF_030028575.1 Malurus melanocephalus | reverse complement strand
TTCCAGGAAATTATCAGAATTCCAGGAAAGGGATCCCAGGAAAGAGTCCGAATTCCAGGTGGCAATGCCACTGTCCCCTGTGCCAGCGGAGGGTGTGACATTGTCCCCACCCCTGTCCCCATCCCTGTCCCCGCCCTGTCCCCATGCCTGTCCCCATTCCTGGGGGGTGGCACTGCCCTGTCCCTATCCCTGTCCCCATCCCTGTCTCTGTCCCTGTCCCCGGGTGTTAAGGTGTCCCTGGTCTGTGTCCCGTTGGTCCCGCAGGCCTGAGCAGTGACAGTGGCCTGGGCGGCAGCACGGACGGCAGCACGGACATCCTGGCACTGGGACCCGCGGTGGACAGCGTCACCGAGGAAGGTGGGTGACACCGGGACAGGGCTGTGTGTCACCTCTGGGGGGACAGCGTCACCGAGGAAGGTGGGTGACACCGGGGGGGACAGCATCACCGAGGAAGGTGGATGACACCGGGACAGGGCTGTGTGACACAGGGAGGGGACACGGGGAGGGGACAGCGTCACCGAGGAAGGTGGGTGACACCGGGACAGGGCTGTGTGTCACCTCTGGGGGGACAGCGTCATCGAGGAAGGTGGGTGACACCAGGCCAGGGGCGATGGCTTTGTCTGTCCCCTCTATGGTGTCACCCTCGGTGTCACCAAGGCTGTCCGGGACTGAGTGACCAGGACTGAGTGACCAGGACAGGGTGACAATGACTGGGTGACCAGGACTGAGTGACCGGGACAGGGTGACAATGACTGGGTGACTATGGCTGAGTGACCATAATTGGGTGACCATAACTGGGTGACCATTGCTGAGTGACCATAACTGAGTGACCACAGCTGAATGCCCGGTGCTCAGTGACTACGGCTGGGTCACCATGGATTAGTGACCATAACTGGGTGACCAAAACTGGGTGACCATGGCTGAATGCCCATTCCTGAGTGACCATAACTGAGTGACCACAGCTGAATGCCCATTGCCGAGTGACCACACCTGGGTTACCCCGAAACAAAACCCCCAGAACTGACCCCTCCCCACCCTGTGGCCGCACAGAGTGCGAGGCGTCCGAGGAGTCCAGCGGGGAGGCCGAGATCGAGCAGGAGGCGTCGGACGCGGAGGAACCGCGGGAGCTGCACCCCGAAAACCTTCACCCCGAAAACCTTCACCCCGAAACTTTGCACCCCGAAAACCTGCACCCCGAAAACCTGCAGCCCGAGTCTCTGGTGCACCCCGGGTCGCTGCTGCAGCGCGCGGCGTTAGCCCGCAACGTGCCCCTGCTGGCCGCAGCGCTGGCCCACGGCGCCGAGGTCAACTGGGCCAACGAGGAGGACGAGGGCAAAACGCCGCTGATCCAGGCCGTGCGCGGGGTACGGGACACTGCGGGAGTGACCGGCCGGTGGGAGGGGACACTGACCGGCC
>NW_026625274.1:14742-15666 GCF_030028575.1 Malurus melanocephalus | reverse complement strand
TAACACTCTCAACTTTGAGTTTAGTTTTGTAGGTTACCCACTGAAGAGATGCAAAGTGTCCGAAGCATCTACTTTGCTGAATTCAAAGTAACCTTTTGGTACAGGTATATCTTGAACGGACTTTGTGCCTGTGTGTCCATGTGTGTCTGTGTGTGTGTGTGTGTGTGTGTGTGTAAGTGTTGCAGCAAATAAGTAAGGAATGTTATTCTAACTTCTTAAGTATTTTAGATTTGTAACTTAAGTCTATAACTGAGTCACTACTGTTTTATAGAAAATTCTGTATAAATCAATTGCTAATTTATCTGTTAAATGCCATTAAGTGTTAAGTGTTATTAATGTTAAGTTTTCTTAAATTTAAGTAATTTTAAGTTTAAGGCCTGTAAATTTTCATATCTGTTAACTTTATGAATTTTAAATTCTGYYAMTTTTAAGCACTGTTAAGATTAAAGTTCTATTACAGTTAAGTTCTGTTACCTTTAAGTAATACTATATTTAAGTTTTGTTAAGGTCAAGCTCTTTCATGTATTTTAAGTTTAAGTGCTATTAGGTTTAATTTCTGTTTAGTTTTAGTAAAGTTAAATTTACATTCTGTTAAGTCTAAGTGATGTTAAAGTTTTTTAATGCTTCCTTTCTTGCTCTGTTATATGTGCATAAATATGTAGAAAAATTATATCTCGAAGGTTTTCTTTAAAAGTTACTATTGTTAGGTTAATGATTTTGATATATTGTTAATGTCATGACATTAATTCATAGAGCTAGTATAAAGGGTATTTTCAAGAAGCTGTTATTAGAGGTTTCTCACATGCACTCTTTGACTTGTTTGTAGTTTGTTTAAGTAMCTGTTTTAAAAACTTTTGCATAGCCTTGTGAAGTTATCTATAAGAAATGTGTTATTGTTATTTTAAGAAACTTAATAGAAAGCTG
>NW_026625274.1:6651-11807 GCF_030028575.1 Malurus melanocephalus | reverse complement strand
TATTCATGAAGTTCATTAGAGTGGTTATAAAAAGCATGTTCAATTCTAATAAAGTTTGAGTTCAGCGATCATGTCATAGTGGTCAGTGTGCTGTTTCTCCCGGCGCTTTCCCGAACAAATGGACTAAACTTTAACACCCCCCCCTCCCCCCACTGCTGCTCCGTTCTCGCTGTGTATCTGTGGAGGGCAGCGGGGGAGGCAGACGGGCTCCAGGAGCAGCGGCCTTGGGACACCTGCTCTGCACGGGGGGAGCTTGGAGGGCCCAGGGGTCCCCTCCAGGGTTTCACAGCTGAACCATACTTTGCTAATTATGGCGACTGAGTTGTATTTTAAATTTGTCTCTAATTTTCCCATAGAAAAGTATTTCCAACAAGAAAAAGGAGAATAGTAATTACTTGGTTGTGATAAGAGAGTTGAGCAGGAGGACTGAATGAAATGCCATGTCTCCTTCAAGCAGCAGTACCTTTTGTTGCCTTGGATGCAGTTCCCTTGGTTGGAATCACTGGAAATGCCACAGAATAGCAACTGTTGTTGATTTATCCAAAGTAATGGATGACTTTGGTACCGTCACACCATCCATTCTAGGAAGTGGCTTGTCTGGCCTGGTTTTAATTGCTGTAAAATGCTTGGTGAAAAGAAGTGTGTCCTTCTGATTTCTCAGAGCCTCCAGCTCTTAAGCCTTATGGCTGACTAAATCCTTTTCCCTTTTTATGATCCTTTATCTCTAGCTGAATCCAACAAAGTTGTTGCTCTTTGTGGTTACTGAGAACTTTCAGGATTTTTTTTTTTTTGGTTTCTAGCTGCAGGTGCATCTCTCTGAACAGGCCCTCAAGCTTAAGCAGATTTTCTATGACTTGACCAGCTTTGTGGTTTTTCATTGTTTCCAGCATTCCAGGAAAAGATGTCTGAGCTTTGTCAAAAGCCTCATTCAAGCTGAGAATCCTATGGTCCTTAGATCAAACATATAGAACTGGTACATGAATGGCAAGAGTTTACCTTATTTGAAGCTTTTGCTGTGGATAGACCTCAGCTCTCTTTCTCTCTGAGGTTATCCCAGGTTTAAAGGCTTCCTCTCTGTCTTTATGCTACTGGCATGTACATTTGCCATTGAGGGGCTGCTTATTTGTTGAAAAGTCAGTCCTTTGATTGGTAAGTTCAATAGATGTACATGAAGTGTTTACCTTGAACAAGTAATTTCATGCTCTGCTCAGTTTTATACATTGCATCAGCTTTATTGGGATGTGCAAATTGAGGCTACAATGTCATCCAACTCTGATAAAACCGAAGCATCACAGTTAACACTATAGGGTTAAATTTGTATTTTCCTGWACACAGCCCAGGTTTCAAGGAACTGAACATGTTGGCACCTATCCAACAGAAGCTTTGGGGAATGGCTGATAGCCCAGCTGTTTTTCCTTGGAATGCCAAAGCAACTCACTTCAGGCAGCACACTGTCTCCTGTTAGTTGCTGGATTATGCCCTTTTTCTTATTCCATAAGAGACTGGGAAAGTAGCATTTATTGCATTATTTTCGGGCTATCCGCTCAGAGCATTTTAATTTTACTCAGCATGAATGCAGAAGGCCCTGACAAATTCAGTAGATCTTGGAATATTTACGGTGATCAGTAACTGGACAAATGTGAGGCTATAATAATTAACTGATGCCAAAACTTCGAATGATTTATAGAAGTTTCTAGGAACAATTAAGTGCGTAAGGCCATGCTAGGCTTAACTCCATGTGTGTTATCTATAGAAGTTGTTGAGGAGTTGGATATAATTATTTCAAGATTCTCTACTGTGAAGCCGTACAGAATAGGGCTGGTTTTACCTGTTGGCTTGTACAGCTTTAATCACACAATTTGAAGGTGATTATTTTGCCATGAAGATACATGTGACAGCATTTCAAACCACTACAAATGCTCAGTGATTCAAATTTGTTTCTTCTTCCTTGAGCACACAGATGGCCCAGAAAAGTGACTAAAAGTGACACCATCTTATGGAAGGGATTTGCGCATGAGTGTTGTGCTCTCTGCTCAGTGGCTGAGTTTCTGATGCCCTCTGTTCTGTGGAGAAAGGGAACAGTGTGGTATGCAGTAGCTCATTCCTTTGGGGTCAGTGAAGGCTGTGACAGTGGCTGCTTAGGTGCGTGCCTTGGTCTTATCCTCCCACTGAACTCACAAAGTTACATGTGCAAAAATCATGGCACTATTCCATAATTATGTCCTTAATTATTTATATCTCAAATCTATTGTAATGACAATTACTAGAAGCTGTCCTACCATCCCTGAACTGAGCATGTTTTAAATACAATGTTTTCATTTCTCTGAGTAAGGTTGCACTTTGAAAAATCCTGGTAAACTAATACTGGAAAGGTACTGACCATGAACAGGCATTTTCAATAATGCTTATAGTTACCATGACCTATCCTCAAAACTGAATTATGTAAATTGCTAGAACTGCATGTTGCTGCTATTTAATTTACAACTCAATGGTTTGCTTACATACAAAAAAAAGGAAAAAGAAAAAAGAGAAAAAAAAAGAAAAGAAAAGAAGCTCACATATTATTCATTGATGTTTACCTGCTGTGACAGATTTTCAGTTGCTTTATTGTAACAGTGAAGTTAATGACCTAAAATCTGCCATACTTGACTTTATGAAAGTAACACTCTCAGCTTTGAATCTAGTTTTCTTAAATTTAGATCTTAACCAGGTATGCACTGAAGAGATGTAAAGGTGTCTGAAGTGTCTACTTCACTGAATTCAAGGTAACCTCTTGCCACAGGTATACCTTGAATGGACTCTTTGTGTCTGTGTGCATGTGTGTGTGAATGTGTGTGTGTGRAAGTGCTGCAGCAAGTAGATAAGGAATTATTATTATTATATTAGCCAGTTATTCTGGCTTCCTAGGCATTTTAGATTTGTAACTTAAGCCTGTAAGTGAGTTACTACTGTGTTATAGTAAATTTTATGCTAATCAGTTTCTGAGTAGCTTCAGTTACCTATTAAGTGTCATTAAGTGCTAAGCTTTGTTAAACTTAACAGATGCTAAGTTTAAGGTCTGTAGATTTTCAGATCTGTTAAGCTTAAGTTCAATTACAGAAGTCTATTAACTTCACATATTGTTCAGCTTAGCATTTATTAATTTTAAGTTCTGTTACTTTTAAGCCTTGCTAAGTTGATGTTCTGCTAAAGTTAAGTTTTGTTACCTTTGGGTAATGCTATATTTAAATTCTATTAATATTAAGTTCTGTTGAGGTTAAGCTCTTTTAAATATTTTAAGTTCTATTAGGTTTACTTGCTGTTAAGTTTTAGTGAAGTTAAATTTATGTTCTGATAAGTTTAAGCTCTGTAAGACTTAATTTCTGTTAAGTATTGTCAAGTTTAGATGAAGAAACTTTCGCAATGGGGACTGATAGAAGTCTGATTGTAGGATATTTTAGGGAATCCCTCCCAACTGAGTCCTAGGCTCTGGCCAAGCCCTGGCCCTGGTTGGTTGGGAAGTGGCAACAGACCCAGGTGTTTCTGCACTAAAAATGTAATCAAGTCACTTTGACTTGCCAATTTGGGCTTATCAAAGCTGGAACCTCTTCAGGGTAAACTTGGAAGCCTTGCCCGGGAAAGGTTCTCCAGGTCCTGCCTGTGAAATGGGGTTAGCCGGCTACTGCAGACCCTGAGCAACAGGGAGGTGTTTAGGCAGTTGATAAATGGATCTTTCTAAATCACAATCCTTTCATTGGTGTACTACTGATTCCATGTATTACATTATTCATTTTTGCTCGGTGCTAACACTGAGCACGTGGCGTTGTGCTTCGTTACCTGTATTGTTTTGCTCTCGTGTTAATGTTCATACTAAGAGAAGCGCATGTTATTAACAAACAAAAAGGGAGAGCATTACCCCTCAAGACAAATTAGATAATGCAATATTTACACTACATTTTTCAAACACAAATCATCAATTATGATCCCTGGCAGAGTGATACTGCTCTAAAGGTTTGCATGAATTTCCAAAAGTTTTATGTAATCTTCTACAATTGGGTGTGCAATAGTGAGGCCCAGATGATTTACAGACTTGGGGGAGAGGGTATGCTTGTGTTCTATCACTGACAGGTCCAAGGCGATGCCTGCTCACCTGGTAAAACTGTACTGGAGAGACCAATCCAACACCCCGATAGCCCAGATAAAAACACAACACCAGCCATCATCACGTGAGTGAACCAAGAGATCTCACGAAGGATGTTGAGGCAATTACACCAAAGAACTGACATCCTGATGGGCAGTGCTGGAGCAGCAGCAGCCCCAGAGAACACCTTCTTGGCCTACCAAGCWTGTTGTGTTTCTGCTGAATAACTGGGAACACACGTTCTTCAGTCATTCTTTGTTCCCTGCTTCCAGAAACACATTCRGTAATGTTAGAGTCAGCATTGCCAGCTGATGGGCTCCCTCCTGCCTAAACTGCACGTCCCTGGAGCTCTGGMCATTTGAGCTCTGGAACAGTAGCCACTCATATCCAAGTGCAGAAGAAGCAGCTCTCTTCCTACAGACACTGGACTCCATCTTTTTGGTTTCCTATGCTGTGGGACACTTTATCAGTGGCATGGCTGTTTTGATGGGTTCTCRCGTCTTGTGATATGTATCCCATGCATTTTATCTTGTGTTCAACAAACGATCGGTAGTGGTCTTGCTAAGATAATGATTCTACAGGTGCAGACTGTTATGGCATTAGAGTACTTGAACCCTTCTCATAATTAAAAAAAAAAGGGAAGATGTAGGGAGTGTTAACAGCTTGCATGGGGGAAAAGCATCACATCCGTGGCTGCCTTTGAGAAAAAGATAATGGAATGTAGAACGGATAATGCGGGTGGCTTACAATTATAAACATTACTAACACTGTAGCTTTTGCCAAATCACCAATCATATACTGTATGTAATTAATTTAATTTAGTAATTAAACAGCTGTCTCTTAACCAATGTATGTCTGACACAAATGTGTGCATTGGTTGCTAAAGTGGATAAAAGAGGCCTGTCCCAGAATAAAGTTTATTACTTTTTGTGTGTGTATATGTGTGTCTTTGTATCTGTTATTTTATGTCTGCTGTCTGGCCAACAGAGACAGCCGGGGCACAGGAAGGAATCCGTGGAGCCGTGGTGATGGTGGG
>NW_026625274.1:3316-4955 GCF_030028575.1 Malurus melanocephalus | reverse complement strand
GCCTTGTCTGGTTTCTGAATACAGAAAGGACAATCCATGTTTCACCAAGGAATAGATACAGAGATCATACCGCTAATAATATTCCATTAATCAACATGGTTGGAAGATTGATCTAGAGGTCAGATTTGGCTCAGGGCCTGTTGTTCAGTCCTTGGTWCTTCAATWGACCTACAGATGAACTCTAACCTTCATAACAATTCTTTCAATAATAGAATCCTGCATTTAGTTTGTCATGGAAAAGGCATTACCACTTGTTCTTCAGTTAAGTGCTGTTCAGTACTCAGAGCTATAATACACATTCCTTCTAAAACATGCCTAATTATTTGCTATTCTCTATGTTATTTGTCAAATCTCTCTTTTCTTCCTGAGAATGTCTCTTTGTAAATAAGTCTCAATACTTCATTTTCCAGCACAAAATGTCACAACTCTAACAGGGAATCATCATACACTAAGTGCACACAGTGACTGCCACAAATGCATTTCTCAGCAGTCTCTGATTTGGCAGCCATTCAGCTAATCCCTACAAGAATTTTCTTCTTTCTGCTACTCTTCTGCTCTTTCTATTGAGGTGATTCCTGACTGTTGGACTCCAAACCCATCTCTGGTAGAAGTGCAACTTTCTTGTCCCGTAATAGCACAGATTCCTCCCTGGCCAGCAAGCAGATAATCCAAGGCCATGGGTTCTGTAGAGTCCCCATTTGTGTTTATTGGAGCTCTCAGGATGTGTTATTTGATATTTTAATAGCATCATTTGCTACTTCTTCTAATAATCTATTTGGCTTGTTAATATAAACTCCATAGGATGAGGCAGTGCATATGAGGCACAGGGTGAGCCAGAATCTTTGGATTTCTGAAATCAAAGGCGTTCTTTGGATGGAAAATGTTCTCTTGGCCCCACCTCTCCCTTGTGCTTGTTGCCAATGAACCCTGAACGGTGGCCCTGCAGCTGGGAGTGGTGTGACACTGACACTGAGCAGCTCCAGCACCCCGAGCTCTACTGGCATTGGCAGTGATGTTAAGGCACAGAAATCCTTTCACATTGGGGCCTCTAACTGTAACAGGGTTAGGTTTCTCCCGAAGGGAAATCTTACTGAATGCTGTAAAACTGATCATTGTATTYCTTTGTTCCATAGCTCAGTTTTCTTTCATTGTYCCTTCACYKGCTCTGTTACAAGTCAGAGCTCATTGACAGAGTTCTGCCATCCCAAAGGGTGGGCCTTCCAAGGGAATCCTGTTCCTTCTAACATTAGTTGAGAATATACCCAGCAATTAGTTACTGAATAGTTTGGTACTTTGACCTTTAAATTTTCATAGGAATTTTCATGGCTAATCCTTGGTGAAACTATAGAGATGCTTCTGGCAAACAAAGAACTCTGGTTGACCATCAAGATACAACTTAGAGACATCAGCAGTACTTTAGTGACACAGTTATTCATTCTTTTTCCTCAGTGTTTTTCAGGTTAGGAACAATAATTCCATTGTCCACAGAGCTGGAACCCTTTCAATTCCAGRACAAAGCCCCCAAGGCCCTTTGCTGTTCAGCTTTACCGCTGTCTGTGGGGAACAAGGCTCGCTGGGCTCCTTTCCCCTTGGGCTGGAGAGGGGCCGGGTCCCAGCCCTTGAGGAGCAGCCGGGCTCC
>NW_026625274.1:0-1463 GCF_030028575.1 Malurus melanocephalus | reverse complement strand
TAATGAGTGGCTACATCTATCACAATGCTAATGAACATGCATATTTCATTAATCAGCAGATGCAAAAATAACCTTTGGTTGGAAGGTTCATCGAGAGGTCACCTTTRGCTCAGGGCCTYTTGTCCAAGGCTTGGCACYKCAGGGACRTGGTTTAGTGCTGGGCTTCACAGTGCTGGGTAAACGGCTGGATTTGATGAGCTCAGAGCTCTTTTCCATCAGGAAGGACTCTGTAAGTCCAGGATTCCATCTGTTGCATTCAGCTGTGTCCATGTTTGCAGCAATACTTTGGTCACAAAGTCCCCTCTTGCTCAGCTCTTGTGGCCTAAGGCTTCAGCTCCTTTGGCCCCTGGGGCTGAGCTGCTCGTGCYGMAYGAGACRACTYGGAGAGAAGAACACAGTTCATCCAATTCCTTCTAGGACACTGGAAGGGGAGGGAGTGAAAACAGGAGCATTGTTTGGTGTCGCCTCCTCTCTGCCCTTCATGTCTTTGAGTGCTTTGGAACAGCCAAGAGTTTCATTCCAGAGCGCAGTGAAGCAGCTGTTCTTGCTCCCGGGGCTCGCTCTTCCCAGTCTCTGCACTTGACTGGTTTTGTCTCTCTTGCTGTGCCCTCTGCTCCCCTGGGCTCGGTGGCTGCTGCCCAGGACTGTGGAACTGGCACAGATCAGTGGTTGAGACCCTCCTTTCTGTGCCCTTGGAGCTGCCTGCTCACAGCAGCCTTTTCCATCTGRAAGCTCCACATGGAGAGGGAGTCCCCAGCTCCGTTCCTGCACAACCTCCAGGAGCCCAGGGCTGCCATCTCCAGTCCCTGCTGGCACYGAGGGCTCCCAGGTGCCTCAGGCTGCTGTGACAGCGCTGCAGATGGGAGGGAAGAGTGGCAGGGGCTGAGCAGCTCTACCAGTGGGAAGGGAGTTGCTCCACACGGCAAAGAGGAGCAAAGGACATTCCTTTCCAGGATATACTTTCTGTTAAAAAAAAAGGAAAAAGAAAATAAAAAAAACCAGCTAAAATGAGAAAGACAAAAACAAGCATATAGTGAAAAATCTTCTGTAATTTTGGATTGAGAGGTAACTCATCTTCTGAAAAAGAGAACTCAGTTATTTACTTTGTAAATGTGCTGGTGGCAGGGATCCATCAGCAGGAAATTGACTGTGTCCTGCCAGCTCTGAGCAGGATTGGCAATCTAAACTCTATCAAACCCCAACTCCTTCAGAAGGTGCTTTTCCTTCTCACCCCGTGAATGAGCTGTACATTCCCTTTGAAATTGTCAGGGGTTTCTGAAAGACACAAAGTCCCACTCACGGATTTTCACTCTGGTTTGGAAGTGGAGAAGGGCAATTCATCATCCATCAATTCCTCACTGCACTGCCTTAGGAACACGGCCCACTCGCCAGGTTTGGCGCACTCGTGGCACTTCTAGAGGAGGAAGAAAGTGCATTTGCACAACTCCAGCCCAAAAGGAATG
>NW_026625273.1:12992-14878 GCF_030028575.1 Malurus melanocephalus | reverse complement strand
GTGCCAATGTCACACGGAGCAGCTCAGGACAGCGCGGTGCGTCACGATATGTCACGATATGTCACGATATGTCACGATATATCGCGACACGTCCCGATACGACGCGGCCACTCACTGGAGGAGCGCGAGGTGCTGTTGACGAAGACGTTGAGGAACTTCTTGGAGAACTGCAGGTCGGCCTCGGGGGACGAGTCCTCGGAGGAGCTGCGCGCGTCGGGGGCCACCAGCCCGTCGCCGAAGGCCACCTCGTCGTCGCAGGCGCGCAGGATGTCGCTGTCGTCGCTGAGCACGGACGTGCAGCGCCGCAGGCTSACCAGCTCCAGCTGCGTGTGCTCGTCCACCACCAGCGTGTATTTGACCGAATCGTAGGCCAGCGACTCGTCCAGCGCCGGCGGCTCCGGTGGCAGCGTCCCCTCCCCGGCCTCCTCCAGGGCCATGGCGAAGCCGCGGTTGGTTTTGGCCGTGGACACGTCCAGCGCGGCGGGGTCGGTGTCGGGCGCTAACCGCACGTCGTCGATCATGGAATCGGCCTCCGGTGCTGCCGAGTCCGGCTCGCTGTCCGGTGCCCGGCGCCGGGGGCTGGCGGGGTGGCGGTCACCGGTCACGCCGGAGGGCTGCTCGGTGCCCGGGGATGCTCGTGGTGGTGGTGGCGGGCGGCAACCCAGGGTGGCCAGGACTTCGGAGGCGTCCAGGCGACAGCCGAGAGCGACGGGGCGGCCGGGGCACACGGGAGCGATGGTGTCGTTGGTGGGGTTGCTGAGGAACAGGAAAGGCCCCGGTTCCTCGGCCGGCGGCTCCGGTGGCGGCTCGGCGGCGGTGCGCTCGGCCTCGGCCAGGGAGCAGCGCAGCGTCTCCATGTCCACCAGCTCGATGGCACCGCGCTGGTGGCCGYGCCGCTCCGCCGCGTCCCCCAGAGCCGCCGGCGAGTCCCGCGGGCCCGGCTCCTCGTCCAGCGCCTCGCTGAGGATCTCGGGCTCCAGGTCGGAGGCGGGCGAGATGGTGTCGCACAGCGAGTGCGTGTTCTGGAAGCACTCGTCCGGGCACTTGATGGGGTACGAGCCCTCCGAGATCATCTTGTTCACCAGGTTGCTGAGCAGCCACGGCGAGTCCGAGTCCTCGCTCAGGTCGGGCTCGGACTCCGAGTCCGAGTCGTACTCGCTGTTGTCCTCCTCGTCCGCCTCGGGCATCAGCTTGGGCCCCACGGGCAGGTAGAAGGAGCGGCGGATGCTCTCCAGGCTGTGGTCGGGGTCGATCTTCAGGTCCAGGGGGCTGGCGCTGGACACGTCGGTCTGGCCCTCGGGCGCGGGGCCGTCGGCCGGGTCCAGGCTGTCGTAGTAGGCGTCCATCTTCAGCTCGGCCAGGCTCTCCCTCCTGAGCACGCCGCGCTCCTGAGCCGGGCCCCGCTCGGCCGGCTCCTCCTCCTGCTCCTCCTTGCCCTTGTCCAGCAGCAGCGAGTCCTTGATGCCCAGCAGGCCGGGCGCCTCCAGCTCGGGCTCCAGCTCGCCCTCGGAGCCCGGCGAGCTGGCCTCCTCGATGGAGTTGGTCAGGTGGGACGAGCGGCCGCTGCTGCTGTCGCTGCTCAGGTCCAGCTCGGTCTCGGAGATGGACGAGATCATGTTGCTGACCAGTCGCCCGCCGGCGAACGCCGCCTCCAGCTCCCCGTCCACGTCCGAGTCGGAGCCGGGCGAGCTGAGCTCGTCCCCGCGCCGCCCGCCGGGCAGGAAGGGCTTGGCCGTGCGGCTCGTGAGRTCGGCCTCGATGCCGGGGTCCGAGGAGGGCGACGTGGTGTCCGAGGAGCCCGAGGGGTGGCCGCGCACGCTGGCGGCCCGGCCGGACTGGGGACCCTCCCCGTCGGAGCTGAGCGGCTCCGCGGGGCGCGCTCCCGG
>NW_026625273.1:9683-11211 GCF_030028575.1 Malurus melanocephalus | reverse complement strand
ATGGTTGCTGGAGGGGACAGGGATGGGGGACAGGGATGGGGATAGAGATGGGTGTTTGGGGGACACAGATGGGTGCTGGTGACAGGGACACAGGGCCCGAGGGCCGGGATGTCGCCTGTCCCCGCACCCACCGAGGGGTCAGACCCAGGCGGATTCGGGGGCTCCCCCTCCCCCCTTCCCCAGTGCCGGTGCTGCAGCAGCGCTGGGCTCAGACCGGGACCCCCGGGACCCTCGGGACCACCGGGTGGGCGTTGGCCGTGCCCCCGCCCCCCGATCCGGCCCCGGCCTGTCCCGGGCTGTTCCGGGCTGTCCCGGGCGGGGCCGGGCTGTGTCCCCTCGCGGTGACCGCCACCCCCAGAGCCCCCCCAGAACCCCCACCCAGCCCGGCAGCGCTCGGGGCCCTCCCCGTTTGGGGCGGGGGGGGCCCCAAATTGCCGAGAGCCCCCGGTTCCCTGGCAACGGCGGCGGCCGCTCCGCTCGCCTGCCCACACACTGCGGTGGCGGCGGCGCGTGCGCGGGGACACGGGGACACCCCTGCGGCGCCACCGCTGCGGGGACACCCCGGGGGGACACCCCCCGGTCCGTGGGAAACGGGGGACGCGGTGGGCACAAGGGACAGGGAGCCCGCGGGGGAGGGGACAGCGACCCACGGGGAGGGGACAGTGACCACAGGGGAGGGGACAGAGACCCCCGGGAGGGGAAAAAGGTGACAGCGACCCCCCGGAGGGAGGGGACACAGACCCCGGGGAGGGGACACAGATCCCGTGGGGAGGAGGGGACAACGAACCCCGAGAGGGGACAGAGACCCCGCGGAGGGGAAGGTGACAATGACCCCCCGGAGGGGACACAGATCCTGTGGGGGGGAAGGTGACAGCGACCACAGGGGAAGGGGACAGAGACACCCAGGGGAGGGGACAGAGACCCTACGGGTGAAGGTGACAGTGACCCTGGACAGGGGACACAGATCCCGTGGTGGGGAGGGGACAGCGATTCCCTGGGAGGGGACACAGACCCCGAAGGGGAAAAGGTGACAGCGACCCCCAGGAGGGGACACAGACCCCGCGCGGGTGAAGGTGACAGCGACCACAGGGGAAGGGGACAGAGACCCCGCGGGGGAGGGGACGGAGACCCCCAGACAGAGGACACAGACCCCACTGGGTGAGGGTGACAGTGACCCCCGGGGGAGGGGACACAGACCCCACTGGAGGGAGGTGACAGCGATCCCCGGGGGAGGGGACACAGACCCCACTGGAGGGAGGTGACAGTGACCCCCGAACAGAGAACACAGACCCCATTGGAGGGAGGTGACAGTGACCCCCGGGGGAGGGGACACAGACCCCACTGGAAGGAGGTGACAGTGACCCCCGGGAGAGGGGAGCGAGACCCCCCAGGGAGGGGACAACGATCCCCGAGGAGGGGACACAGACCCCGCGGGAGGAAGGGGACACAGACCCCACTGGGTGAAGGTGACAGTGACCCCCGGGGGAGGGGACACAGACCCCACTGGAGGGAGGTGACAGTGACCCCG
>NW_026625273.1:6974-8301 GCF_030028575.1 Malurus melanocephalus | reverse complement strand
CCGCACCTTCTCGTAGTGGTCCGAGTCGTAGTTGAGGCCGATGCCGCAATCGTCCGTGATCTCCGACAGGTCCTCGTCATCGAACTCCTCCAGGCTGATGTCCTGGGGGGGCCTGGGGACAGCGGGGACACGGCCATCAGGGAGCGGCCAGCGCTGCCACCCTGACAGTGGGTGACATCGTGGGGACATCGTCGGTCTGTGGGTGGCACACGGGGACATGGCACCACAATCCTGTCACCCCTAGGTGACACACAGGGACACGGAGATCAGGGAGCGGCCAGCGCCACCACCCTGACAGTGGGTGACACCGCGGGGACATCGTCGGTTGTGGGTGGCACAGGGGGACACGGCGCCATAACCCTGTCACCCCTGGGTGACACACAGGGACACGGAGATCAGGGAGCGGCCAGCGCCACCACCCCTGAGAGTGGGTGACACCGTGGGGACATTGTCGGTCTGTGGGTGGCACACGGGGACACGGCGCCACGACCCTGTGACCTGCAGTGCCACAGGGACACAGCGCCACAATCCTGTCACCTCCAGTGTCATATGGACACGGTGCCACACCCCTGTCACCTGCAGTGCCACACAGACATGACACCAAACCTCTGAGTGTCACACGGACATGTCACCACAATCCTGTCACCTCCAGTGTCATATGGACACGGCGCCACAACCCTGTCACCTCCAGTGTCATATGGACACGGCGCCACAATCCTGTCACCTCTGGGTGACAGACAGGGACACGGAGATCAGGGAGCGGCCAGCGCTGCCACCCTGACAGTGGGTGACATCGTGGGGACATTGTCTGTCTTTGGGTGACACACGGGGACACGGCGCCACAACCCTGTGACCCCTGGGTGCCACATGGACATGGCACCACCCCTCTGTCACTCCTGGGTGTCACAGCACCATGTCACCACAACCCTGTGACCTGCAGTGCCACATGGACACAGCGCCACAACCCTGTCACCTCCAGTGTCATATTGACATGGCGCCACAATCCTGTCACCCCTGGGTGGCACACAGGGACACGGAGATCAGGGAGCGGCCAGCGCCGCCACCCTGAGAGTGGGGACATCCTGGGGACATTGTCTGTCTGTGGGTGACACACGGGGACACGGAGCCACAACCCTGTGACCTGCAGTGTCACAGGGACACAGCGCCACAACCCTGTCACCTGCAGTGCCACATGGACACGGCGCCACAACCCTGCCACCCCTGGGTGACAGACAGGGACACGGAGATCAGGGAGCGGCCAGCGCTGCCACCCTGACAGTGGGTGACATCGTGGGGACATTGTCAGTCTGTGGGTGGCACACGGGGA
>NW_026625273.1:3138-5094 GCF_030028575.1 Malurus melanocephalus | reverse complement strand
GGGAATGGGGAACTGGGAAACGGGAAACGGGGAAACGGGAACGGGAAATGGGAAGTAGGGAACGGGAACGGGAAATGGGAATGGGAATGGGGAAACGGGAAATGGGGAAATGGGAAACGGGAATGGGAAATGGGAATGGGAAATGGGGAAATGGGAAATGGGAAATGGGAATGGGAAATGGGAAATGGGAACAGGAACGGGGAAATGGGAATGGGGAACGGGGAATGGGAAATGGGAAACGGGAATGGGGAAACGGGAAATGGGGAAATGGGAATGGGGAAATGGGAATGGGAAACGGGAAACGGGAATGGGAAACAGGAACGGGAAAGGGGAACAGGGAAACGGGAAATGGGAAACGGGAAACGGGAACAGGGAAACGGGAATAGGGAAGCGGGAACGGGGAAATGGGAAATGGGAAACGGGAACGGGGAACGAAAACGGGAACCAGGAAGGGGAAACGGGAACGGAAACCGGAAAACGGGAATGGGGAAATGGGAACCGGGAACTGGGAAATGGTCACTGGGGCCGCTCGGCGAGGGGGAGATGTGACCCCGGTGACAAAGGGACCCTGTGGTCACTGTCCCCGGGTTGGGGACACTCAGGGGTGTGGCAGCACCCAGGTGCCACCTCTGCCCATCTCCTGCAGGGTTGGGGACACCCAGGGACACTTGGGGGATGGCAGCACCCGGGTGCCACCTCTGCCCATCTCCCGCAGGGTTGGGGACACCCAGGGACACTCAGGAGGGTGGCATCACCCAGGTGCCACCTCTGCCCCCCTCCCGTAGGGTTGGGGACACCCAGGGGTGGGAGGGGACACTCAGGGGTGTGGCATCACCGGGTGCCACCTCTGTCCCCGTCCCGCGGGGTTGGGGACACTCAGGGGTGGGAGGGGACACTCAGGAGGGTGGCAGGACCCAGGTGCCACCTCTGCCCCCATCCCGCGGGGTTGGGGACACCCAGGGGTGGGAGGGGACACTCTGGAGGGTGGCATCACCCTGGTGCCACCTCTGCCCCCATCCCGCAGGGTTGGGGACACTCAGGGGTGGGAGGGGACACTCAGGAGGGTGGCAGGACCCGGGTGCCACCTGTGCCCCCCTCCCATAGGGTTGGGGACACCCAGGGACACTCAGGAGGGTGGCATCACCCGGGTGCCACCTCTGCCCCCGTCCCGCAGGGTTGGGGACACTCAGGGGTGGGAGGGGACACTCAGGGGTGTGTGGCATCACCCAGGTGCCACCTCTGCCCATCTCCCGCAGGGTTGGGGACACCCAGGGACACTCAGGAGGGTGGCAGCACCGGGTGCCACCTCTGCCCCCGTCCCGCAGGGTTGGGGACACCCAGGGGTGGGAGGGGACACTCAGGAGGGTGGCAGGACCCGGGTGCCACCTCTGCCCCCATCCCGCAGGGTTGGGGACACCCAGGGGTGGGAGGGGACACTCAGGGGTGTGTGGCATCACCCAGGTGCCACCTCTGCCCATCTCCCGAGGGGTTGGGGACACCCAGGGGTGGGAAGGGACACTCAGGAGGGTGGCAGCACCGGGTGCCACCTGTGCCCCCATCCCGCGGGGTTGGGGACACCCAGGGACACTTGGGGGATGGCATCACCCAGGTGCCACCTCTGCCCCCCATCCCGCGGGGTTGGGGACACCCAGGGGTGGGAGGGGACACTCAGGAGGGTGGCAGGACCCGGGTGCCACCTCTGCCCCCATCCTGCAGGGTTGGGGACACCCAGGGGTGGGAGGGGACACTCAGGGGTGTGGCAGCACCGGGTGCCACCTCTGCCCCCGTCCCGCAGGGTTGGGGACACTCAGGGGTGGGAGGGGACACTCAGGAGAGTGGCAGGTCCCGGGTGCCACCTCTGCCCCCGTCCTGCAGGGTTGGGGACACTCAGGGGTGGGAGGGGACACTCAGGAGGGTGGCAGGACCCGGGTGCCACCTCTGCCCATCTCCCGTAGG
>NW_026625273.1:0-1284 GCF_030028575.1 Malurus melanocephalus | reverse complement strand
AATCTTTTGGGATTCAGAACCCTTTGGGGTGCAGAATCTTTTGGGATTTAGGACTCTTTGGGGGCCAGAATCTTTTGGGATTCAGAACCCTTTGGGGTGCAGAGAACTGGGATGTCGATCTGCAGAGCCTTTTGGGGTGCAGAGCCCTTTGGAGTGCAGAATCTTTTGGGGTTCTGAACTCTTTGGGGTGAGGGGCCCTTTGGGGTGCAGAATCTTTTGAGATTCAGAACCTTTTGGGGTGCAGAATCTTTTGGGATTTAGGACTCTTTGGGGTGCAGAATCTTTTGGGATTCAGAACCCTTTGGGGTGCAGAACCCTTCGGGTTGTAGAGAACTGGGATGTCGATCTGCAGAGCCCTTTGGGGTGCAGAGCCCTTTGGAGTGCAGAATCTTTTGGGGTTCAGAACTCTGTGGGGTTCAGAACCCTCTGAGGTGCAGAATCTTTTGGGATTCAGAACCCTTTGGGGTGCAGAATCTTTTGGGATTCAGAACCTTTTGGGGTGCAGAGCTCTTTGGGGTGCACAATCTTTTGAGATTCAGAACCCTTTGGGGTGCACAATCTTTTGGGATTCAGAACCCTTTGGGATGCAGAGCTCTTTGGGGTGCAGAGAACTGGGGTGTCGATCTGCGGAGCCTTTTGGGGTGCAGAGCCCTTTGGGGTGCAGAATCTTTTGGGGCTCAGAACTCTGTGGGGTTCAGAACGCTCTGAGGTGCAGAATCTTTTGGGATTCAGAACCTTTTGGGGTGCAGAATCTTTTGGGATTCAGAACATTTTGGGGTGCAGAGCTCTTTGGGGTGCACAATCTTTTGGGATTCAGAACCCTTTGGGGTGCAGAATCTTTTGGGGTTCAGAACTCTGTGGGGCTCAGAACCCTCTGAGGTGCAGAATCTTTTGGGATTCAGAACCCTTTGGGATGCAGAGCTCTTTGGGGTGCAGAGAACTGGGGTGTCGATGTGCAGAGCCTTTTGGGGTGCAGAGCTCTTTGGGGTATCAGGGAGCAGAACCCTTTGGGGTGCACAATCTTTTGAGATTCAGAATCTTTTGGGGTGCAGAATCTTTTGGGATTTAGGACTCTTTGGGGGGGGGCAGAATCTTTTGGGATTCAGAACCCTTTGGGGTCCAGAACCCTTTGGGGTGCAGAGAACTGGGATGTCGATGTGCAGAGCCCTTTGGGATTCAGAACCCTTTGGGGTGCAGAATCTTTTGGGATTCAGAACATTTTGGGGTGCGGAACTCTTTGAGGTGCAGAATCTTTTGGGGTTTGGAACCATTTGTGGTGCAGAA
>NW_026625272.1:17831-19455 GCF_030028575.1 Malurus melanocephalus | reverse complement strand
CCCCCCCCAGCACCGGGACCGGGGAACGGAGCCGCCGGGAATGCGATGGGATCCCCCCGCCTTTACCGGGATCAAAACACCGACACGAGATCAAAGCGGTTCCAAACGCTTTATTAACGATTTTAATTATAAAAAAAAACCCCGATCGGTGCCGGAGCGGTCCCGCGGCGCTCCCCGCTCCTCACCGGGCCCTGCGGGGGAGAAAAGAGCGGTGAAGCGGCGGCTCCGAGGGGATCAATTACCGGGAATTACCGGGATTGTACTGGGAATTATCGGGAATTACCGGGATCGTACCGGGATTTACCAGGATTGTACCGGGAATTAACGGGAATTGCCGGGATCGTACTGGGAGGTACCGGGAATTACCGGGATCATACTGGGAATTATCGGGAATTACCGGGATCGTTACCGGGAATTATCGGGAATTATCGGGAGTTACCGGGATCGCACCGGGAATTATCGGGATCGTACTGGGAGTTACTGGGGAATACCGGGAATTGTCTGGAATTACCGGGATCGCACCGGGAATTACCGGGATCGTACCGGGATCGTACCGGGAGTTACCGGGGAATTACCGGGATTGTACTGGGAATTATCGGGGAATACCGGGAATTGTCTGGAATTACCGGGATCGCACCGGGAATTATCGGGATCGTACCGGGAATTACCGGGACACACGGGGAATTATCGGGAATTACCGGGATCGTACTGAGAATTATCGGGAATTACCAGGATCGTACTGGGAATTACCGGGAATTACCGGGATCGTACCGGGATTTACCGGGAATTATCGGGATCGTACTGGGAATTATCGGGAGTTACCGGGAATTACCGGGATCGTACCGGGAATCACCCGGAATTACCGGGATCGTACCGGGAATTATCGGGAATTACCGGGAATCATACCGGGAATTACTGGGATCGTACCGAGAGTTACAGGGACCGCACCGGGAGTTACCGGGATCATTACCGGGAATTACCGGGGAATATCGGGAATGGCCGGGAACGGAGCCCCGGATCCTCCCGACCGCCGGGAACGGGAAAACGGCCCCCCCATCACCGGGACCGGGGAACGGAGAAGCTCCCGGGACGCTCCGGGTTTTGTCCCGGCGTGTGAGGGTGGGACCGGCGGACGCCACCGCCGGCACCGAAGACATCGCGCCGGTTCGCTGCTTTCCCTCCGCACATCACGGAGCCCGGCACGGAACCGCCGGGACCCGCCAAGAACGGGAGGAGCCTCCCGGTGCCCGTTTTGTTCCTGTTTTGTTCCCGGTTTTGTTCCGGTTTTCCCTCCCCCCCCTCATAGAACGAACCGTCACCGCCGCTCCCTCAGCGCAGAAAGGGAGCTCCCCTCACAGAGCGCCTCTATTTATAACCTCGTTTGTGGGCGGGGTTTGGGCGAGCTCCACCAATCACGGGCGGCAGCGCGCGGGCGCGAACCAATGAAAACGCACACAGACACGCGCGGTGCGGGTCATTATAATAAAGGCGGGGCTTTCGCGATAGCAGCCAATCAGAATCCGCTCCTCGCGCTCTAATGAATAATAATGAGAGCGGGAACGCCGGAGGGGGCGGGGTTTAGTGACCGGAAGTGAGGGAGGAACCGGAAGTGGCGCGCACGTGG
>NW_026625272.1:10829-13486 GCF_030028575.1 Malurus melanocephalus | reverse complement strand
CGACCCCCCCGGGGCTGCGAGCCCCCCGCGACCCCCGCTCAGGTACGGAGAGACCCCTCAGCCCCTCACCCATTTAACCCTTCCGTGCCTGCAGTGCTCAGGAGCTGGCATTGTCCCCAAATGTCACCCCCTGTCCCCATTTAACCCTTTCCTTTCTCCCCACAGTGCCCAGGAGCTGGCATTGTCCCCAAATGTCACCCTCTGTCCCCATTTAACCCTCTCCTTTCCCCCCACAGTGCCCAGGAGCTGGCATTGTCCCCAAATGTCACCCCCTGTCCCCGTTTAACCCTTTCCTTTCTCTCTGCAGTGCTCAGGAGCTGTCTCAGGAGGTGTCCCAGGAGGTGGCATTGTCCCCAAATGTCCCCAAGGTGTCCCTCTGTCCCCCATTTAACCCTTCCCTTTCTCTTTCCAGTGCCCAGGAGCTGTCCCAGGAGCTGGCATTGTCCCCAAATGTCACCCCCTGTCCCCATTCAACCATTTCCTTTCTCTCTGCAGTGCTCAGGAGCTGTCCCAGGAGCTGGCATTGTCCCCAAATGTCACCCTCTGTCCCCATTTAACCCTTTCCTCCCTTTCTCTGTGTTTTTTGCAGTGCTCAGGAGCTCTCCCAGGAGGTGAAGGCGTTCCTGACCGGTCTGGACCCCGTCCAGGGTGTCCCCCTGTCCCCAATGTCACTATTTAACCATTTCCATGTGTTTTTTGCAGTGCCCAGGAGCTCTCCCAGGAGGTGAAAGCATTCCTCACGGGTCTGGATCCCATCCAAGGTGTCCCCCTGTCCCCATTTAACCCTTTTATCACCCATTTAACCCTTTCCTGTCTCTCCCCTGCAGTGCCCAGGAGCTCTCCCAGGAGGTGAAAGCGTTCCTCACGGGTCTGGATCCCATCCAGGGTGTCCCCCTGTCCCCCGGGGTGTCCCTTTGTCCCCATTTAACCCTTTTCTCTGTCCCCTTACAGTGCCCAGGAGCTCTCCCAGGAGGTGAAAGCGTTCCTCACGGGTCTGGACCCTGTCCAGGGTGTCCCCCTGTCCCCCGGGGTGTCCCTTTGTCCCCATTTAACCCTTTTCTCTGTCCCCTTACAGTGCCCAGGAGCTCTCCCAGGAGGTGAAAGCGTTCCTCACGGGTCTGGACCCTGTCCAGGGTGTCCCCCTGTCCCCCGGGGTGTCCCTTTGTCCCCAATGTCCCTATTTTAACTCTGTCCCTGTCTCTTCGCAGTGCCCAGGAGCTCTCCCAGGAGGTGAAAGCGTTCCTGACCGGTCTGGACCCCATCCAGGGTGTCCCCCTGTCCCCATTTAACCCTTTTCTCTGTCCCCTTACAGTGCCCAGGAGCTCTCCCAGGAGGTGAAAGCGTTCCTCACGGGTCTGGACCCTGTCCAGGGTGTCCCCCTGTCCCCCGGGGTGTCCCTTTGTCCCCAATGTCCCTATTTTAACTCTGTCCCTGTCTCTTCGCAGTGCCCAGGAGCTCTCCCAGGAGGTGAAAGCGTTCCTGACCGGTCTGGACCCCATCCAGGGTGTCCCCCTGTCCCCATTTAACCCTTTCTCACCCATTTAACTCTGTCCCTGTGTTTTTTGCAGTGCCCAGGAGCTCTCCCAGGAGGTGAAAGCGTTCCTGACGGGTCTGGACCCCGTCCAGGGTGTCCCCCTGTCCCCATTGTCACCCCCTATCCCCCATTTAACCCTTTCCTCCCCTCTCCTCTCCTCTCCACAGTGCCCAGGAGCTCTCCCAGGAGGTGAAAGCGTTCCTGACGGGTCTGGATCCTGTCCAGGGTGTCCCCCTGTCCCCATTTAACCGTGTTCTCTGTCTCTCCACAGTGCCCAGGAGCTCTCTCAGGAGGTGAAGGCGTTCCTCACGGGTCTGGACCCCATCCAGGGTGTCCCTTTGTCCCCAATGTGACCCCCTGTCCCCATTTAACCCTCTCCTTTCCCCCCACAGTGCCCAGGAGCTGTCCCAGGGGCTGGCATTGTCCCCAAATGTCACCCCCTGTCCCCATTTAACCCTTTCCTTTCTCTCTGCAGTGCCCAGGAGCTGGCATTGTCCCAAATGTCACCCCCTGTCCCCATTTAACCCTTTTATCACACATTTAACTGTTTCCCTGTCTCTTTTCAGCGCTCAGGAGCTCTCCCAGGAGGTGAAGGCGTTCCTGACGGGTCTGGACCCCGTCCAGGGTGTCCCCCTGTCCCCCGGGGTGTCCCTTTGTCCCCAATGTCACCTCGGCTGTCCCTTTCTCACCCATTTAACCCTTTTATCACCCATTTAACTCTGTCCCTGTGTTTTTTGCAGTGCCCAGGAGCTCTCTCAGGAGGTGAAGGCATTCCTGACCGGTCTGGACCCCGTCCAGGGTGTCCCCCTGTCCCCTGCTGCCCACGCCCGCTGCGCCCTGCGCCTGCTGCGCTCTCTGCCCCCCGCCCGGCACGCCGCCCTGCAGCACCTCCGCTCCCTGTTTGACGACCAGGTCTGCGCCCACCTCCTGCAGCGCGAGGCTGCCACCGCGTCCCCAATGTCCCCMATGTCCCCAAAAGCCACCGCGGGCGCCGAGGTGCTGCAGGAAGCGCGCCGAGCCCTGGCCGAGCTGGTGGCCACCAACCCCCGCGCGTGGGCTCCCGGAGTGGCCGCTTGGGCTAGCGAATTGATGGGCCAGCTGAGCAGCAAATACTCCGGGAGCC
>NW_026625272.1:6615-10811 GCF_030028575.1 Malurus melanocephalus | reverse complement strand
GTGACCTCCGGGTCCCCTCAGCGCCCCCTCCCCCATTTTTGGGATCGCGGTGCCCCCTCAGCCCCTCACCCATTTAACCCTTCCGTGCCTGCAGTGCTCAGGAGCTGGCATTGTCCCCAAGTGTCACCCCTGTCCCCATTTAACCCTCTCCTTTCCCCCCACAGTGCCCAGGAGCTGGCATTGTCCCCAAATGTCACCCCCTGTCCCCATTTAACCCTTTCCTTGTGTTCTCCACAGTGCTCAGGAGCTGTCCCAGGAGCTGGCATTGTCCCCAATGTCACCGTTTGTCCCCATTTAACCCTCTCCTTTCCCCCCACAGTGCCCAGGAGCTGGCATTGTCCCCAAATGTCACCCCCTGTCCCCATTTAACCCTTTTCTCTGTCTCTCTGCAGTGCCCAGGAGCTCTCCCAGGAGGTGAAAGCGTTCCTCACCGGTCTGGACCCCGTCCAGGGTGTCCCCCTGTCCCCATTTTAACCCTTTCTCACCCATTTTAACCCTCTCCTCTCCTCTTTGCAGTGCCCAGGAGCTCTCCCAGGAGGTGAAGGCGTTCCTGACGGGTCTGGACCCCATCCAGGGTGTCCCCCTGTCCCCAGTGTCACCATTTAACCCTTTCCCTGTCTCTCCACAGTGCCCAGGAGCTCTCCCAGGAGGTGAAAGCGTTCCTCACGGGTCTGGACCCCATCCAGGGCGTCCCCCTGTCCCCTCTGGTGTATCTCCTCACACATTTAACCGTTTCTCTGTGTTTTTTGCAGTGCTCAGGAGCTCTCTCAGGAGGTGAAGGCGTTCCTGACGGGTCTGGACCCTGTCCAAGGTGTCCCTTTGTCCCCCGCTGCCCACGCCCGCTGCGCCCTGCGCCTGCTCCGCTCTCTGCCCCCCGCCCGGCACGCCGCCCTGCAGCACCTCCGCTCCCTGTTTGAYGACCAGGTCTGCGCCCACCTCCTGCAGCGCGAGGCTGCCACCGCGTCCCCAATGTCCCCMATGTCCCCAAAAGCCACCGCGGGCGCCGAGGTGCTGCAGGAAGCGCGCCGAGCCCTGGCCGAGCTGGTGGCCACCAACCCCCGCGCGTGGGCTCCCGGAGTGGCCGCTTGGGCTAGCGAAYTGATGGGCCAGCTGAGCAGCAAATACTCCGGGAGCCCCGGGGTGCCCAGCAGCGCCAGCCTGAACGAGCTGCTGCAGCTCTGGATGGCGTGTCCGGCCACCAGGGCTCTGCTGGACATTTACAGCCAATGTTTGGCAGCCATGGCCGGCAGCTGCCCGGACGTTTGCGTGGACGCTCTGCTGGACACGTCGGTGCAGCACTCGCCACATTTCGATTGGGTGGTGGCCCACGTGGGCTCGTCGTTCCCGGGGACAATCATCAGCAGAGTGCTGTCGTGCGGCCTCAAGGATTTCTGTGCCCACGGGGGTTTGGGGGAGGGGACAGCAGGTGACAAACGCGTCCCCAAAATCGCTTCGGTGGTGGGGATTTTGGGCCATTTGGCGTCGCGCCACGCCGGCAGCATCAAACAGGAGCTGCTGAGGATGTTCCACGAGAGTTTGGGCTCACAGAGGGAGCAGCACAAAGCCACCGTGCCCTTTTTGCTGCAGTTRGCGCTGATGTCACCGGCGCTGCTGGCCGCGGTGTCACCGGAGCTGGTGGACGCCCTGCGGCCGCCGGTGCTGAACCAGCTGCACCAGCGCTTCTCGGCGGCGCCGCGCGACGAGCTGGACGCCACCGTGGGCGTGGTGGTGCATCTGCTGTGCCACACCTCGGCCGGAGCGCTGCGGACGCTGCGGTTCCTGCTGGCCACCGCCGCGCCGCCCGGGGCTACCACGGCTGCTAATGGGGCTACCGGAGTGACCAGTGGAGTGACCACCACGGGGGCTACTGGAGTGACCACTGGAGTGACCACCGGAATGATTCCTGGGGGCGGTACCGGAATGACCAGCGCAGGGGCTACCGGAGTGAGCAGTGGAGTGACTACCAGGGGGGCTACTGGAATGATCAGCGGAGTGACCACCGGAATGACCAGTGCAGGGGCTACTGGAGTGACCACCGGAATGACCACCGGAATGACCAGCGGAGTGAGCACTGGAATGAGCAGCGGAATGACCACTGGAATGACCAGCGGGGTGACTACCAGGGGGGCTACTGGAGTGACGAGTGGAGTGGCCACTGGAATGACCACTGGAGTGAGCACCAGAATGACCAGTGGAATGGCCAGTGGAATGACCACTGGAACAACCACCGGAATGGCTACCGGAATGGCTACCGGAGTGGCCAGCGGGGTGACCACCGGAGTGACCACCATGGGGGCTACTGGAATGACTAGCGGAATGACCAGCGGAACGAGCAGCGGAGTGACCAGTGGAACAACCACCGGAATGACCACTGGAATGACCACTGGACTGAGTACTGGAATGACCAGTGGAACAACCACCGGAATGACCACCGGAATGACCACCGGAGTGACCACCGTGGCCACCACGGAGCCGCCGCTGCACCAGGGCGTGCGCGAAGCCTGCGAGCGCCTCCTGCAGCTCCTGCTGCTGCACCTGCACAAATTGGTGCACGGCCGGGTGTCCCCCTCGCTGTCCGAGTGTCCGGCGCGGCCGGTGCCGTTCCTGGAGGCGCTGCGGCCGCACCTGCCCGAGCTGTGCCTGGAGGCTCTGCGCTGGCGCCGGGGGCCGTGCCCGTGGCGGCCGCAGCTCCTGGCGTTGCTGGCGATTCACTCCGCCCCTCACGGCGCGGCCGAGGCGCTGTTTTTGGCCGTGGCGTTGGCTCGGAGCCCCGAGGAGCTGGCGTTGGCTCCGGAGCTGCGGGCGGGGCTGCGGGCGGTGCTGCCGGACCCTCTGCCCGGCGCGGTCAGCGCGGCCGTGGCTCAAATCCACGCCGGGAGGATGGACGAGGGGCAGCTGGAGCAGCTGCTGCGGAACCTGGCGCTGCTGCTGCCGCAGGACGGTGACAATGACGGTGACAACGACCCCGTGCTGAGCGCCGCGCTGGCCCAACACCTCCCCCAGCTGGCCCGGCTGCTGCTGCACCCGCGGGTTGAGGTGGCCGAGGCGGCGTGTCGCCTGCTGGCCGAGTGTCCCCTGCCCCGGGCGCTGCCCCCCGCTCACCTCCTGCCCGCCGTCCGCGCCGCCGTGCGCCGATTCTTCGCGGGGCTGCGCCGGGGCGACGCGGGCGCGGTGGCCCCCGGGGCGCGGCTGCTGGTCCGCCTCAGCTCSGGCTCGGCCGCCGCCGCCAAAGCCGTGCTGGCCCAGCTGGTGGAGGGGGCTCTGCGCGGCCCCAACGCCGAATTGTTTGGGGGGTGTTCGGAGGAGCCGCGCGGCCACCACGAGGATTCGGCCGCGAGCGGCGYGGCCACCTCGCTGCTGGACACCAATCGCCGCTTCACCGCCGGCCCCAACGCCTCGGGAGGGGTGTGGTCAGTGTTCCACGCCGGGGTCATCGGCCGCGGGCCCAAAGTGACCAGTGGGCAACCAAACCGAGCGCCGGACGAGCCCAACCGCAACATCCAAGCGCTGCTGAGTCTCCTCTTGCGCTGCTGCCGCGCCGCCCGTCCCTCCCGTCCCTCCCGTCCCTCCTGTCCCTCCCCGGGGCCTCCCGTGGGCGCCGAGGCCGCCAAAGCCGTGGCGGCGGCGTTGGTGGAAGCCGTTTGCCCCGAGGCTGCGGGAGCCGAGCTGGCGTGGCCACCGGAGGAGCTGGCCCGGGCCACCGTGGAGCGAGACCTGCGGATCCTGCGGCGATTCCAGCGGCAGCCGCTGCTGTTCCCTCTGCTGCGTTTGGTGGCCGCGGGGCCACCGGCGCTGTGCTACTGCTCCGTGCTGCTGCGGGGGCTGCTGGCCGCGCTGGTGGCCCACTGGGACGGGCAACGAGCCCAAAGCACCTTGGAGTCACCGTGGCATCTCCGAGCGTCGTGCGCTCTGGTGGCTCTGCTGGCCGAGGGCTCGCTGCTCCCCCCGGTTYTGGGGAACATGCACGAGGTGTTCCCGGAGCTGGCGCCGTTCGAGGTGCATCTGCTGCTGCTGAGCGTGTGGGAATATCTGAGRGAAAACAGCCCCTTCCCGCAGCGCTTCACCTTCCAGCCTGAGMTCGGRGCGTTCCGAAGGGATTTCAGCAGGGATGGGGATGTGGGGAAGCAGCTGGCGGTGCTGCACAGCGTTCTGCACAGGAATATTCACCGCCTCGGGCTGCTGGCCGGGAGATTCTA
>NW_026625272.1:0-5555 GCF_030028575.1 Malurus melanocephalus | reverse complement strand
AGAATGAAAAAATGGCAGAAAAATCCAGGTTGGAATGGAAAAAGAGCGGAAAAATCGGGTTTGGAACGGCAAACCGGGGCAGAACTGGGGGGAACTGGGGCAAACTGGGAATCTCTGCGGGAAAACAGCCCCTTCCCGCAGCGCTTCACCTTCCAGCCCGAGCTCGGGGCGTTCCGAAGGGATTTCAGCAGGGATGGGGATGTGGGGAAGCAGCTGGCGGTGCTGCACAGCGTTCTGCACAGGAATATTCACCGCCTCGGGCTGCTGGCCGGGAGGTTCTATCCATGACAGGAGAAAAATGGGGGTTACGGGGCAAAAAACGGCAAAAAATGGCAAAAAAATTGGAGTCAGAGTGAAAAAACGGGGGTTAGGGGGCAAAAATGGGAAAAAAATTGGGGTTGGAATGGAAAAACAGTGGAGAAATTGAGGTTAGAATGGAAAAAATGGCAGAAAAATTGGATTGGAATGAAAAAATGGTGGAAAAATGGGGGTTAGGAGAGAAAAAATGGTGAAAAAATTGGGGTTGGGATGAAAAAACGGCAAAAAAATTGGGGTTGGAATGGAAAAAGAGCGGAAAAATTGGGGTTGGAATGAAAAAATGGGGGTTAGGAGTGAAAAAACGGCAAAAAAATTGGTGTTGGGATGAAAAAACAGCAAAAAAATTGGGGTTGGAATGGAAAAACGGGAGAGAAATTGGGTTTGGAATGGAAAAATGGTGGAAAAATCAGAATAAAAAACACTAGAGTTGTGGTTTGGAATGAAAAAATGGAGAAATTAGGGTTAGGAGGGAAAAAACGGGGAAAAAATTGGGATTAGGAGGGAAAAACGGCAGAAAAATTGGAGTTCGAATGGAGAAACGGGGGAGAAATTGGGGTTGGAATGGAAAAAGAGCGGAAAAATCGGGGTTGGAATGAAAAAATGGTGGAGAAATTGGGACTGGAATGGAAAAATGGTGGAAAATTCGGGTTTGGAATGAAAAAAATGGTGGAGTTCGAGTTTGGAATAAAAAAATGGCAGAAATTTTGGGTTTGGAGTAAAAAAACGGCGGAAAATTCGGGTTTGGGGTATTTTGGGGAGGTTTGGGGTCTTTGAGGGTCTCGGGGGGATTTTGGGGTTTTTTGGGGGGGTTTTGGGGTTTTTTTTTGGGTTTTTTTGGGATCTCGGGATTTCCGGGGTTTTTTTGGGCGTCCCCCGCCCATCCCTGGCCCCGCCCCCCGCGCCGAACCGACCAATCACCGCCCTTTCCCCGCCGCGGCCCCGCCCCTTTCCGAAGATTCCCGATCCCCCCGAGTGGGCGGGGCCGGGAGCGTTCGGCGTCCAATCAGAACCGCGCGGGGCGGAAGCGGGCGGGAACTTCCGGCGGAAGCGGAAGCGGATTTGGTGCGGCGACGGCGGCGGCGCGAGGATGTTTTACCACGTGAGCGGCACCGGGGGTCACGTGACACAACGGGGGGGAGGGGCGGGGGGGCACCGGGGGGATTTGGGGACCCTCGGGGGGTCCCGGGTGGGGTCCGGGGCGGTCCCGGTAACTCCCGGTAATTCCCGGTGATTCCCGGTAATTATCGGTAGCTCCCGGTGGGTCCCGGCGCGGTCCCGGTATCTCCCGGTAATTCCCGTTAATTCTTGCTAACTCCCGTTAATCCCCGGTAATTCCCGGTGCAATCCCGGTGTCTCCCGATGATTCCCGGTAATTCCGGGTGCGGTCCCGGTAATTCGGGATAATTCCGGGTGCGGTCCCGGTGTGGTCCCGGTATCTCCCGTTAATTCCCGTTAATTAATTCCCGGTAATTCCCGGTATCTCCCGGTGATTCTCTGTATCTCCCGGTGCGATCCCGGTAATTCGCGGTATTTCTCGGTATCTCCCGGTATCTCCCGTTAATCCCCGTTAATTTCCGTTAATTAATTCCCATTAATCCCCGGTTAATTCTTGGTTGTTCCCGTTAATCCCCGTTATTCCCCGGTTAATTCTCGGTTAATTCTCGGTTATTCCCGTTAATTACCCCCCGTTAATTACCCCCCGTTAATTACCCCCGTTAATTACCCCCGTTAATTACCCCCCGTTAATTACCCCCCGTTAATTACCCCCGTTAATTACCCCCCGTTAATTACCCGCAGATCTCTCTGGAGCACGAGATTCTCCTCCACCCGCGCTATTTTGGGCCGAATTTGCTCAACACCGTCAAACAGAAACTCTTCACCGAGGTGGAGGGGACCTGCACGGGGAAGTGAGGACACGGGGACAGCAATGGGGACAATGGGGACAATAACAGGAGGGGATGTGCACGGGAAAGTGAGGACAGGGGGACAATAATGGGGACAATGGGGACAGCAATGGGGACAATAACGGGGACAGGGGACATGGGGACAATGGGGACATGGGGACACCGGGAGGGGACAATGGGGACAGCAATGGGGACAACGGGGACACTGAGAGGGGACAGGTGGAGGGGACGTGCACCAGAAAGTGAGGACATGGGGACAATGGGGACAGAGTGGGGACATGGGGACACTGGAGAGGGGACAATGGGGACAGTGACAGGGGACAGCAATGGGGACAATGACGGGAGGGGACGTGCACGGGAAAGTGAGGACAAAGTGACAATAATGGGGACAGCAATGGGGACAGTGAGAGGGGACGTGCACCGGAAAGTGAGGACACGGGGACAGTAATGGGGACACGGGGACAGTGACAGGGGACAGGGGGAGGGGATGTGCACCGGGAAGTGAGGACATGGGGACAACAACGGGGACAGTAATGGGGACAATGGGGACACCGGGAACACCGGGGAGGGGACAGCACTGGGAGGGGACGTGCACAGGAAAGTGAGGAAATGTCACACCGGTAGGGGACACCGGGAGGGGACAGCTCTGGGGACAGCAGGGCAGGGGGAGGGGACCTCCCTGGGACTCCTCAAACCCATCCAAAACACCCCCAAATTCCCCCAAATCCCGTCCGGTGCGGATTTGTCATCGCTGTCACCGCTATTGAGAACATCGGCGCTGTGTCCTCTCTGTCCCTGTCTGTCCCCTCTGTGTCCCCTCTGTCCCCTCTGTGTCCCCATGTCCCCATGTCCCCGTGTCACTCTGTGTCACTCTATGTCACTCTGTCCCCATTTCTGTCCCCAGATATGGATTTGTCATCGCTGTCACCACGATCGATAACATCGGAGCCGGTGTCATCCAGCCCGGCCGGGGCTTTGTCCTGTGTCACTCTGTGTCACTCTGTCCCTGTTTCTGTCACTCTGTGTCACTCTGTCCCCTCTCTCTGTCACTCTGTGTCACTCTGTGTCACTCTGTCCCTTTGTCCCCTCTCAGATATGGATTTGTGATTGCGGTGACAACAATCGATAACATCGGTGCCGGGGTGATCCAGCCCGGCCGGGGTTTTGTCCTGTGTCACTCTGTCCCTGTTTCTGTCACTCTGTGTCACTCTGTGTCACTCTGTGTCACTGTTTGTGTCGCTTTGTCCCCTCTCAGGTATGGATTTGTCATCGCTGTCACCACCATTGATAACATCGGAGCGGGTGTGATCCAGCCCGGCCGGGGCTTTGTCCTGTGTCACTCTGTCCCCTCTCTGTGTCACTCTGTGTCACTCTGTCCCTGTTTCTGTCACTCTGTGTCACTCTGTCCCCATTTCTGTCCCCAGATATGGCTTTGTCATCGCTGTCACCACCATCGATAACATCGGAGCGGGTGTGATCCAGCCCGGCCGGGGCTTTGTCCTGTGTCCTGTGTCACTCTGTCCCTGTTTCTGTCACTCTGTGTCCCTCTCTGTCACTCTGTGTCACTCTGTGTCCCTCTCTGTCACTCTGTGTCACTCTGTCCCTCTCTCTGTCCCCAGGTACGGATTTGTCATCGCTGTCACCACGATCGATAACATCGGTGCCGGTGTCATCCAGCCCGGCCGGGGCTTTGTCCTGTGTCACTCTGTGTCACTCTGTCCCTGTTTCTGTCACTCTGTGTCACTCTGTGTCCCCATGTCCCTGTGTCACTCTGTGTCACTCTGTCCCCATTTCTGTCCCCAGGTACGGTTTCGTGATTGCGGTGACAACAATCGATAACATCGGTGCCGGTGTCATTCAGCCCGGCCGGGGTTTTGTCCTGTGTCACTCTGTGTCCCCATGTCCCTGTGTCACTCTGTGTCACTCTGTCCCTGTTTGTGTCCCCAGGTATGGATTTGTGATTGCGGTGACAACAATCGATAACATCGGAGCGGGTGTCATCCAGCCCGGCCGGGGCTTTGTCCTGTGTCACTCTGTGTCACTGTCCCTGTGTCACTCTGTGTCACTGTCCCCATGTCCCTGTGTCACTCTGTGTCACTCTGTCCCCTCTCTGTCCCCAGATATGGCTTTGTCATCGCTGTCACCACCATTGATAACATCGGAGCCGGTGTCATTCAGCCCGGCCGGGGTTTTGTCCTGTGTCACTCTGTGTCACTCTGTGTCACTCTGTGTCACTCTCTGTCACTCTGTGTCACTCTGTCCCCTCTCTGTCCCCAGGTACGGATTTGTCATCGCTGTCACCACCATTGATAACATCGGTGCCGGGGTGATCCAGCCCGGCCGGGGCTTTGTCCTGTGTCCCCATGTCCCTCTGTCACTCTGTGTCACTGTGTCCCTGTTTCTGTCACTGTGTGTCACTCTGTGTCACTGTTTCTGTCCCTTTGTCCCCTCTCAGGTACGGTTTCGTGATTGCGGTGACAACAATCGATAACATCGGTGCCGGAGTGATCCAGCCCGGCCGGGGTTTTGTCCTGTGTCACTCTCTGTCACTCTGTGTCACTCTGTGTCACTGTCCCATGTCCCCATGTCCCCATTTCTGTCCCCAGATATGGATTTGTGATTGCGGTGACAACGATTGATAACATCGGAGCCGGTGTCATCCAGCCCGGCCGGGGTTTTGTCCTGTGTCACTGTCCCCATGTCCCTGTGTCACTCTGTGTCACTCTGTCCCCATTTCTGTCCCCAGATATGGATTTGTCATCGCTGTCACCACCATCGATAACATCGGAGCGGGTGTGATCCAGCCCGGCCGGGGCTTTGTCCTGTGTCACTCTGTGTCACTCTGTCCCTGTTTCTGTCACTCTGTGTCACTCTGTCCCTTTGTCCCCTCTCAGGTACGGGTTTGTAATTGCGGTGACAACGATCGATAACATCGGAGCCGGTGTCATCCAGCCCGGCCGGGGTTTTGTCCTGTGTCACTCTGTGTCACTCTGTGTCCCCATGTCCCCATTTCTGTCCCCATTTCTGTCCCCAGATATGGATTTGTCATCGCTGTCACCACCATTGATAACATCGGAGCGGGTGTGATCCAGCCTGGCCGGGGTTTTGTCCTGTGTCACTCTGTGTCCCCATGTCCCTGTGTCACTCTGTGTCACTCTGTCCCTGTTTCTGTCACTCTGTGTCACTCTGTCCCCATTTCTGTCCCCAGATATGGATTTGTGATTGCGGTGACAACAATCGATAACATCGGCGCCGGTGTCATCCAGCCCGGCCGGGGTTTTGTCCTTTATCCCGTCCGCTACAAAGCCATCGTGTTCCGGCCCTTCAAGGGGG
>NW_026625271.1:6761-15714 GCF_030028575.1 Malurus melanocephalus | reverse complement strand
AACTTTTTTTTTTTCTCCTGAGTTTGAGGCAGGTGAGAATGAGGAGGGAAGGAGAAAATGCCGCTTTTCACAACTAACCGTGACAGGAAAATTAAAGGTTGGGCAGAGCGGGAACGGGGAGGAGAACTCAAAACGGGAGGAAAACGAGCCAGGGATGATTCCTGGGAATCTCAAATGGCTCCTGGAGCGGCTCAGGGGAGCTTCCGGAATATTCTCGTTCCCAGCTCCTCACTAAACCAGCTCCACGCTGGGTTTTACCATTTCYTGCCRGTTTGTCCCCAAAAAGGCTCATCCYGGGACCCTTCTGGAGTTAAATCCTGATTTTCAGGTGGCGCTGAACGTCCCGAGGTTCACTCTGTGCTGGTTCTGCTCCCTCTCCACCCTCCCTTCCCGAGATCCCGAACCCATTAATCTCCCCGAGCTCATTTGCATCTCAACAAAGCTCATTTGCATGTTGAGCAGCTCCAAGGGTGCGGAATTCATCCCCCGTCCCGGCTGATTTGATATAAAATCCAATTAAAGCCACTTTTCAGGAGTTCAATCAACAGCCGCTGTTCCACCGGYGGATTTTTGCCTCCCAACAATGCCAGGTTGATTTCTCCCTCCTCCATCCCTGTTTGGGTTTTAATTCGGGTTTGATATCGCCGCATTAAACTGAAATTTAAATTAAAGGACAGTGTTGGCCCCGATGGGTCTCGCTCCATCCTGGAGCTCCATCACACGGATTCAATCCCGCATTTCTTCGGGGTGTTCCTGGAGTTCGGGATGGGGCTGGAGCATCCTCGGRGCTCAAAGGAAAAGATTTAATGCTGAGTTTTCCCCCCAAAAAACAACCCAGCCTGGATGGGAGAGATTGGTGTGGGAAGGACCCCAGCATTCCCATTTTCCTGGAGTGGCAAGGGCCATCCCAAGGGATTGGTGTGGGAAGGACCCTAGCACCTCGGTTTTCCCCAGAGCAGGAAGGGCACCCCTGAGGGATCGGGTTGGGAAGGATTCCAGGTTTTCCCAGGAGTGGAAAGGGCCATCCCAAGGGATCGGTGTGGGAAGGACCCCAGCATTCCCGTTTTCCAGGAGCGGAAAGGGCCATCCCAAGGGATCAGGATGGGAAGGATTCCAGGTTTTCCCAGGAGTGGGAAGGGACAGCACCACGGGATCAGGGTGGGATTCCAATTTTCCAATGATCCAGTTTTCCCGAGAGCAGGAAGGGGCAGCCCCGAGGGATCGGGGAGGGAAGGGTTCCAGGTTTACCCTGGTGTTGGAAGAGTAGTGCCACGGGATTGGGGTGGGAAGGATTCCAACAGCCTGATATTCCCGGGAGCAGGAAGGGCAACCCTGAGGGATGGGTGTGGGAAGGACTCCAACATTCCCTTTTTCCTCAGAGCAGGAAGGGCATCCCCAAGGGATTGGTATGGGAAGGACTCCAACAATCTGGTTTTCCTGGGAGGGATTCCAGGTTTTCCCCGAAGTGAGAAGGGGCAGCACTGAGGGTTCGGTGTGGGAAGGACTTCAGAATTCCCGTTTTCCCCGGAGCGGGAAGGGGAGTCCCGAGGGTTCGGTGTGGGGAGGATTCCAGCAGCCTGGTTCTCCCAGGAGCAGGGACGGCACCTTCCCTGATTTCCAGGGCTCAGAGGGGCCTGGGCTCCGGGGAGCTGCGGGATGGAGAAGGCAAAGCCCCGCCACGGGGTCTGCCTTCCCTTCTGGGGCTCCCCAGGACCCCAAATCCCAAATCCTGCCCTGATCCCGTGACGTGGGGAGCAGCCCCAGGGGGATTGTGCCCCTCGGCCCCGCTCGGGTCAGACCCCACCTGGGGCAGGGGGAGCTGCTGCAGGGCTGGAGCCCCTCTGGAGCCGGGCTGGGAGAGATGGGAATGTCCAATGGACACTCCAGGGAGAGCTCAGAGCCCCTGGCAGGGCCTGGACGGGCTCCAGGAGAGCTGGAGAGGGACTGGGGACAAGGGATGGAGGGACAGGACACAGGGAATGGGGTCACACTGGGGATGGGGGATTGAAATGGGATTTTGGGAAGGAATGAGGGTGGGGAGGGGCTGGGATGGAATTCCCAGAGAAACTGAGGCTGCCCCTGGATCCCTGGGAATGTCCCCAAGGCCAGGCTGGAGCACCCRGGGACAGGGGAGGTGTCCCTGGGGTGGCCCTGGCTGGGGTTTGGGGTCCCTCCCATCCCACTCCAGGACTCTGTGATGTTTTGAAAGCCCTGAGCTCTCTGTGCAGCATGGAATCGATTTTTAGGGCTGCAGTCCCCATTCCAGAGGGATTTCTCCCACCCCCTGCATTCCCAGAGCCAGCAGGGATCGATACCGGCCCTGCAGTCATTTGATGGATTTTACAGGGAGGTGAAATTGGAACCAGGAGGCTCCTGCGGCACAGGAAAGGTGCCAGGAGCAGGAAATGTCCCCGTCCTGCTGGCTCAGCTCTGACTCCAACCTGTCCTTGCCCTCGGAGCCAGCAATTAACGGGATCGAGGCGAGGATTTAATGAGTCCCTGATTAAAAACCCCGCAGGGTCTCCTGGGAATGAGCCCCGGGAGCTGCGGCTGCAGGAGGGCTCTGGGTGGTGCTGGAGATCCATCCAGCCCTGGAGCAGCCCCGGGAGAGCCGGGGAGAACAATTCCAGGTTTAGGAATAACGAGAGCTCTGTGTCCAGCACTGACCAGCACTCAGGGTCCCCTCCCCCCATGGGGACACCACGTCCATCCCCGCCCTGAGGCTGCCCGGGTGCACCCACCTTGTTCTCGAAGATGATCTCGATGAAGATGAGCAGCAGCTCTGTCAGGAAGATGACCAGCAGCACCCAGAAGAACTGGAAGAGGAGGAAAGAGAAGGGTCATCCCTGCTCTGTGTCCGTGCTCAGCCCAGCAGGGACACCTGGAGAGCGGGAATTGCTTCGGAACGCTGGGAAATCCCAACGACTCCATCATCATCATCATCATTGGGAATGGTTCCGTTGTCATTGGGAGTGATTTCATTGTCACCAGGAATGATTTCATTGTCACTGGGAGTGATTTCATTGTCACCGGGAATGGTTCCATCGTCATTGGGAATGGTTCTGTCATCATGGGAATGATTTCATTATTATTGGGAATTATTTCATCATCCCTGGGAGCGATTTCATCATCTTTAGGAATGATTCCGCTGTGACTGGGAATGATTCCATTGTTACTGGGAGTGGTTCCATTATCACTGGGAATGATTCCTTTGTCATTGGGAACAATTCCATCATCACTGGGAGTGGTTCCATTGTCATTGGGAATGGTTCCATCGTTACTGGGAATGGTTCCACTGTCACTGGGGATGGTTGGGAGTGGTTCCATTGTCACTGGGAATGGTTCCATCATCACTGAGAATGGGTCCATTGTCACTGGGAGTGGTTCAAGTCACTGGGAATGGTTCTATTGTCACTGGGAATGGTTCCATTGTCATTGGAAGTGGTTCCATTGTCACTGGGAGTGGTTCAACCACTGAGAATGGTTCCATTGTCATTCCCCCTCTGCTCCCCAGGGATCTCCTCCAGGGGCCTCATCCCCACCATGAAAGGAGTTGGGTCCCCCTGGGAAGCAGGGAAGGAGGAATGGGAGGAACCAGGAGGTCAAATCCTGCACGGAAAAACAGCTGGAACGGGAAAAGTGGGAGCAGACATTGGCTCCGTGGTGGGGGGACACGGGGTTTTCCAGGCTGGACATCCAACAGGGGATCATGCACCCCATGGAATCCAGGGGGCCAATCACAGCCTGGACATCCAATGCGGGATCATCCACCCCACAGAATCCCAGCACCAAACTGAGGGAGAACATCCAATGGAGTATCATCCACCCCACGGAATCCACACACCAAAGTGAGGGTGGACATCCAACAGAGGATCATCCACCCCAAGGATTCCAGGAGGCCAAACACAACCTGGACACCCAGGGGAGGATCATCTACCCCAGGGAATCCAGAAGCCAAACTGAGAGTGGACATCCATTAGAGGATCATCCACCTCACAGAATCCAGGAGACAAACTGAGAGTGAACATCCAGGGGAGGATCATCCACCCCACAGAATCCCGGCACCAAACATAGCCTGGACATGCAGATCCTGGTGGAGTAAGGGGTCTAAACCAGGAGGTTTGGTGTCACCACAGCCCATTCCCAGCAGTCCCCCGGTGCTCCAGGAATTCCCACCTGGCACCGCATCCGGCTTTTCTCCACTCAGTTCCTCCCTTTGGGCATTCCTGGATTTTGTCCCCATTCCCTCCTTTCGGGCCCCATCTGGGCCGGGCAGCTCCTCCAGCCAAAACCTAAAGCAGAGGATGGGAAAAAAACCCATTTCCAAGAGGGAAATTCCCAAAAATCCTGATAAAACCAGGGAAAACCTGACGTTAACTGGGGAGAAAAGCGGTGGATTCTGACTGGAATTCCCAAAAAGAGAACCCACAGGGAATGCTCAGCCCCCACTTCAAAACCCACCATCCGCTCCTAATTCCGAGAGGATTTACCAGGAAAACAGTCAGAAATCCAGAAATCCTGGAAAATCGGGAAGCTTGAGTGAAATCCAACTTTTCTGCACCCAAAAATTGCCCCGGTGGAGCATCCAAAGCCACGGGCGGGGTGGGAGCGGAGCTTTTGGCATTCCCAAGGATTGCAGCAGCCGCAGTGCACATTTGGGAATGGAACCCCTGGCAAAATTCCTGGTATTTTCCTTCCCTTGGGGCTCTGCCAGATCCCACAGATCAGCAATTTGCTCCTGGAGGAAATTCCAGCGGCCAAACAAAGAGGAAAAAATCCACCTTTAACCAGGATCTGATCCTGGGGCTGTCCCGAGTCTGCAGCCAGTTCAAAGTCACAAAGGAAATAAGGAATTAATCATCGGAATTCTGTTTTTTTGCAGAATTTTGCTCAAAATTTTCCCTCTGCACGGAAGCAGTGGCTGTGTCCCCACATATTACACTGCATCCCAGAGAGGGGGATCAGAAAGGGACTGGGAATGGGGTTGGGAATGAGATCAGGAAGGGATTGGGAAAGGATCAGAAAGTGATCAGAAAAAGATCAGGAATGGGATCGGGAAGGGATTGGGACAGGGTTGGGATGGATGGGAAGAGGTTGGGAAGGAATTGGAAATGGGTTTGGAAAGGGATTGGAATTAAGAAAGGATCAGAAAGGGGTGGGAAAGCGTTGGGAAAGGGTTGGGAAAGGGGTCGGAAATGGGGTCGGGAATGGGGTTGGAAATGGGGTTGGGAAGGGATCAGAAATGGGGTTGGGAAGGGGATCGGAAAGGGATTGGGAAAGGATCGGGATTGGGAAGGGGTTGGGAAAGGATCAAGAAGGAATCGGGATTGGGAAGGGGTGGGAAAAGGATTGGGAAAGGATCGGGAAGGGATCGGGAATGGGGTCAGGAAGGGGTCGAGAAGGGATCAGGATGGGATTGGGAAGGGATCAGGATTGGGGTTGGAAAGGGGCTGGGACAGGATTGCTCCAGGGTCGGGAAAGGATCGGGAAGAGATAGAGAATGGGGCTGGGAAGGGATTGGATCCGGGAGGGATTGGGAAGGGGTCGGGAAGGTGCCCCAGGGTCTCCCCTGCACCAAGCCCTGAGCAAAGCCTGGATTTAATGGAAATTCCCAATAAAATCCTCCTGGGCTCAGGGTGCTGAGTCAGGGACGAGCMGCTCAATCCTGATGTAATTAACGCCAGGCCCGTTAATGAGCTCATCAATCCCAGCATTCCCAATCGATGGCACGGCCTTGTTCCTGCAGAAACCTCGGGAATTGATGGATCAGCCCCCTCCCAGGAAAGCTGGGCTCCGAGCTGCTCCTTCCCCTCTCACCGGTTTGTTCCTCATTGACTCTCCCAAATCCAAACCGGGAGAAGCCCCCGTGGGCCCTGCTCTGCCTCAGCTCCAGGGCAGGGCTGTTCCCAATTCTGGGAGTGATTYGGGCTGTTTGGGATAAACTGCCCAGATTGCCCGGAGAGATCCCTTCCCAGAGTGATCCCTTCCCAAAGAAAACCCTTCCCAGAGTGATCCCATCCTGGAACGATCCCTTCCCAGTGTGATCCCTTCCTAAAGAAATCCCTTCCTGGGTCGATCCCTTCCCAAATCAATCCTCTCCTGAATCAATCCCTTCTCAGATCAATCCCTCCCTGGATCAACCCTTTCCCAGATCAATCCCTTCCCAAATCAATCCTGTCGGGGTCAATCCGTTCCCAAATCAGTCTCTTCCCAAATCAATCCCTTCTCAGATCAATCTTTTCCCAGATCAATCCCTCCCCAAAACAATCCCTTCCCACATTCCCTCCGGTGTTTGGTTCCCTGACTCCTCCCTGTGCCAGGCAGGGATCCTGGATGCCGAATTCCATCTCCTGGAGCATTAAACACACCTGGAATACTGAATTAATGCAAGGAATCGCTCCCAGATGGGCTGGCAGGGATCCTGGATGCCAAATTCCATCTCCTGGAGGTTAAACCCTCCTGGAATACAGAACTGATCCAAGGAAACGCTCCCAGTTCCTCATTCCCAGAGGAATTCCCGCTCCGGTGACCCAGGAAGGTCAGGAATAGGCAGGAAGCACCGAGGTTGAGGTGGGAATGAACCTCACTGGGATTAATCCCAGAGGGAAGGAGCTCGGAGCCATCACAGCGGGGCTGGAGGCACTCGGGACACCCAGGGCCACATCCCAAACCTCCAGGATTCCAGAGGGATCGGGGATGGGACAGGGATGCAGGAAAAGAGGAGGTTTAAGGTGAAGGAGGGWGGAGCTGGATGGGATTTGGGAAGGAATTCCTGGCTGGGAGGGGCTGGGATAGAATTCCCAGAGCGGCTGTGACTGTCCCTGGATCCCTGGCTGGAGCACCCGGGGACAGGGGAGGTGTCCCTGAGGGTGGCCCTGGATGGGGTTTAAGGTTCCTTTCCACCCAAACCAATCCAGGATTCCATGTGCGGGTTTAAATCAGATTTTGGGAAGGAATTTKTCCTTTTGRGGGTGGTGYAGGGCTGGAATTCCCTGGGAATTTCTATCTTTATCCCTGGCAGTGTCCCAGGCCAGGCTGGAGCCACCTGGGCCATGGAAAGTGTCCCTGCCCGTGGTGGCACCGGATGGGCTTTGAGGTCCCTCCAACCCYGACCATTCCAGGATTCCATGGGCTGGCTCAGATGGGATTTTGGGAAGGAATTTTCCCTKTTGGGGCAGGGAGGGGCTGGGAYGGAATTCCTATGGACAGTGGGATAATGGGGAGATAATTAATTTGGATAATGGGGAGATAATTATTTGGGAAGGAATTCCGGGCTGGGATGGAATTCCCAGAGCAGCTGTGGCTGCCCCTGGATCCCTGGGAATGCCCAAGGCCAGGCTGGAGCACCCTGGGACAGGGGAGGGGTCCCTGCCATGGTGGGGTGGGAATRGGATGGGATTTAAGGTCCTGCCAGCCCAAACCATTCCACGAATCCGTGATTTTGTGGGATGCACCCATTAGGATGGGAAACTCCTGCAATGAGGAGGAAGCACTGGAGAAATCCCCAGTGATTTTTCCATCAGAGCCAATCCCACCCGTGATCACCCAGCCCCCGGCTGCCTTGGCTCCAAACAGCCAGAAAATCCCAAAATCTGCCCCAATCCTCTCTTTTTCCTGGCTCTGGAACTTCCCAGGTGTCCCCGGAGGGGCTGAGAAGGGAAAATATTCCCTCCTGGATGAGAAGGGAAAATATTCCCTCCTGGATGATCCATTTCCTCCTCCCGACCCGCACAGGGAGGGCTGAGATAAGGACAGGGATAACGAGGCTGATACGAGACATGAGGAGAAGGAACGAATCCATAAATAAATCCATAAATAAGTCCATAAATAAGTCCATAAATAAGTCCATAAATAAATCCCCAGGGACTTTTCCAGGCCGCAGGGAATGCTGGAGATGCTGCTCCCGGAACCTTCTGCCCTCTGCATGAGCTGGACATTAAATCCCTGCGGGCACAGCAGCAACGGCTGCTCCGGATATGGAAAAATTGGATTTTTTTTCGCTGAGAATAAAGTACTGGTCAGGCTTTAAAGAAAAGATGCTGAGATTCCCCCAAATAATGGGATTTTCCAGGACTGGGGTTCGGACTCCCCTTCCAGAGGGTGGGGATGATTTAATTCCTGTTCCAGCCACCTCCAAACCCCATGGAACAGCTGTGCAGGCATGAAATCCTCCCAATAATCTGGTTTTATACCTTATTATGGCAACTTTTTCAGTCAGGGGGAAAAATCAGAGCAGGAAGAGGGTTGGGAATAAGGATAGAAAATGTGGAATTGGGGCAGGATATAGAGGATGGAAAATCTGGATATTCTGTTGGGAATATGGATGGAAAATGTGGATATCTGGGGTGGAAAATCTGGATATTCTACTGGGAATAAGGATAAAAAAAGTGGAATTAGGATTGTATATCCAGGGTGGAAAATCTGGATATTCTATTGGGAACATGGATAGAAATGGGGATATCCAGGGTGGAAAATCTGGATATTCCATTGGGAATATGGATGGAAAATGTGGGATTGGGATGGAAAATCTGGTTACTGCACTGGGAATAAGGATAAAAAAATGTGAAATTAGAATCTTCTATCCAGGGTGGAAAATCTGGATATTCTATTGGGAACACGGATAGAAATGGGGGTATCCAGGATGTTCCATTGGGAATATGGATAGGAAATGTGGAATTGGGATTGGATGTCCAGGATGGAAAATCTGGATATTCCGACACAAAGACACAAAGAATTTTGTGCAGCTGAGTTCCTCTCCCCACGGAGCACAAACCCCGTGGGTTTGGGTTCTCCATGATTTGGGATATCAGGGAACCGCCTGTTCCCCACGGATGAACGGGAACGGACGGCGCCGGCGTGGAGGAGGAGGAGATGGATGAGCCTTTCAGCGGCTCTGAGAGGGCACAAATCATCCCCGGCTTCTGCTGCCTCCCCCGGATCCGAGAGAATTCCA
>NW_026625271.1:3167-5010 GCF_030028575.1 Malurus melanocephalus | reverse complement strand
TTTAGGCACAAATCCTGGATGCTTTTGGATGAAAATTTTGATCTTTTTAACCAGGATTCCAGATCCTTCTAAACACAAATCCTGGATCCTTTTAAATACAACCCTAGATCCTTCTAAACACAAATCTGGGTTGTTTTAGACACAAATTCTGGATCCTTTTAGACACAAATTTAGATGCTTTTAAACATGGTCCCGGATCCTTTTAAACATAAATCTGAGTCCTTTTAAATGTGATTCCAGATCCTTTTAGACAAAAATTTGGATCCTTTTAGACAAAAATTTGGATCCTTTTAGACACAGCCCTGGATCCTTTGAAACATGATCCCAGAACCTTTTAGAAACAAATCTGGATCCTTTTGGACACAAATCTGGATCCTTTTAATCAGGATTCCAGATCCTTTTAAACACAAATCCGAGTCCTTTCAAATGTGGTTCCAGATCCTTTTAAACAAAGTAACAGATCCTTTTAAACACAAATTTGGATCTTTTCAAACACAATCTTGGATCCCTTTAAACACAATCCCAGATCCTCTTAATACAAATCAAAGTCCTTTTAAATGTGGTTCCAGATCCTTCTAAACACCGTCTCAGATCCTTTTAAACACAAATCCGAGCACTTTAAAATATTTTTCCAGACCATTTTAGACAAAAATCTGGATCCTTTTAAACAGCATTCCAGACCCTTTAAAACACAAATCCTGGATCCTTTAAAACCAAAAGTCTGGATCCTTTTAAACACCAATCTGGATCCTTTTAGGCACAAATTTGGGTCCTTTCAAACAGGACCCCATATCCTTTTCAACACAATCCCAAATCCTTTCAAACATAAACACAGATCTTTTAAAACACAAATTTGGATCCTTTTAAAAACATAATCCCAGATCTTTTTAAACACAAATTTGGATCCTTTCAAACACAATCCCAGATATTTTTAAACACAAATTTGGATCCTTTCAAACACAATCCCAGATCCTTTTTTCCCCTGGACCTTTCCCAGGATTATTTCTCACCAGGGATTTGTCCTTGAGGATCGAGGCAGCTGAGCCCACCACAGGCCAGAAGTTCCTGGGAATTTGGGAACATGGCAGAGGGATGGAATGAAAACGAGCGGAAGGCACTGTTTTTGGGATTTTCACTTCCCTGGGTTTCAAATCTGGGTTTCGATGGATCTGTGGATGTTGGGAATGTGGCAGAGGGATCAAATGAAAATGAGGGGAAAGTGCTGTTTTTTTGGATTTTCACCTCTTTGGTTATATCTGGGTTTGGGTTGATCTGTGGAAGTGGCAGAGGGATCGATTGAAAAAGAGGGAAAGGTGCAGTTTTTTGGGATTTTCACCTTTTTGGTTAAATCTGGGTTTGGGTGGATGTGGGAATGTGGGAATGCGGCAGAGGGATCAAATGAAAATGAGGGGAAAGTGCTGTTTTTTGGGATTTTCACCTTGTTGGTTAAATCTGTGTTTGGGTGGATCTGTGGACATTGGGAATATGGCAGAGCGATGGAATGAAAATGAGGGGAAGGCGCCATTTTTTGGGATTTTTGACTTTTTGGTTAAATCTGGGTTTGGGTGGATTTTGGGAATGTGGCAGAGGGATCTCAAGCCCCATTTCCGTGCCCATTTTTGCCCATTTTTCCACAAAACCGGCAAAAAGCCGCAGCTGCTYCTGCAGCTCCTCTTGCCCTGATTGCTTTTGTTGCTGAGGATCCTCCAGGATTCTCCTGGTGGGAAAAGGACAATTCCCAAGCCCAGAACAAGAGCCCTGATTGCTGCCGGCCCCTCCTCTTCCTCTCCTCATCATTCCCAGCTTTTCCTCTCCCCATTCCCACAAAACAGGGGCTGGGCAG
>NW_026625271.1:0-800 GCF_030028575.1 Malurus melanocephalus | reverse complement strand
TTTTAATTTAATTTCAGGTTTTAATTTAAAAATCCCCCCAAGCCAACCATACCCCTCAAATTAACTAAAACAATTAATGTTTCTTTACATTTAATAAAGCTCAGCTGCCACAATGGGAAAATTGGAATTTTCAGAGGGGTCAGTGGAAACATCAGCTTTCCCTTCGACGGGAAAAAAACTTTTGTATTTTTTAGATTTTCCTGAATTTTGTAATTTTTTTATTTGATAAGGAAGGGAGGAAGAGGCTCTTTCGGGGAAAGAAAACCCCAAATCTTCACTCCACTGGACCAAAACTGCCTGAGTAAAACCAACCCRGGGTTTTCTGGTTCAAAGCCGCTCTCTGGCTCATCCCCGGCTCCTCTCCTGATTTTTCCAGCAAAAACGAGGCCACTGGAAAGGATCCACGGGCTCCAAACCCAGCTTTGCTAGGCTGGCTCAACCCAAGGCTTAAAAACCAAAAAAAATCCTCAACAGCGTCCGACTCAACCCTCATCCCACAGGATTTCCACTCCAGGGAGTCAAAATTCCTATAAAATCCTTTTTTTTTYCCCMARAAAAACAGCCCGGGAGCAACCCCAGGCCGGAGCCGTGTGGTTAACGAGGCTTGGAGGGTTTTGTTAATTAATTGTGCGGCGATTGTGCAAATGAGGCCGGAATTAGGTCAGGCGTCTCAAAGGCTCCCTGGAGCTGCACAATTCCCGTGGATTTCCCGGAGCAGCCTGAGGAACATCCCGGGAATGGTGGCAGAAGGGCTTGGAGCGATCCAAAATGGGGTTTTTTTGTGGTGATTTTCCCATTTT
>NW_026625270.1:13304-15863 GCF_030028575.1 Malurus melanocephalus | reverse complement strand
GGGACAGCTGGGGACAGCAGTGAGGGGACAGGGGACAGCGGTGAGGGACAGCTGGGGACATCTGGGGACAGCGTGAGGGGACGGGACAGCTCTGAGGGACACCTGGGGACAGCTGAGAGTGACCTGGGGACATCTGGGAGTGAGCTAGGGACAGCTCTGAGGGGACAGGGGACAGCGGTGAGGGGACACCTGGGGACAGCTGGGGATAGCGGTGAGGGGACAGGGACAGGTCTGAGTGAGCTGGGGACAGCTGGGGACACACCTGAGTGAACCTGGGGACAGCTGGGGACATCTGGGGACAGCGGTGAGGGGACAGGGACAGCGGTGAGGGACAGCTGGGGACATCTGGGGACACACCTGAGTGACCTGGGGACAGCTCTGAGGGGACAGGGGACAGCTCTGAGTGAGCTGGGGACAGCTGGGGACAGCGGTGAGGGGACAGGGGACAGCTGGAGACAGCTCTGAGGGACACCTGGGGACACCTGAGAGTGACCTGGGGACAGTTGGACACACCTGGGGTCACTGTCCCCCCCTGTCCGTACCCACTCGGTACCATTGTCACCATTGTCACCCCGGTGTCCCCTGAGGGTGTTTTTGGGGTCCCCTGGGGGATTTTGGGGTCCCTGTCCCCCCTGTCCCCACGTACCCACTCGGTGCCATTGTCACCATTATCACCATTGTCACCCCCGGGGTCCCCTCAGGGATTTTTTGGGGTCCCCTGAGGGATTTTTTGGGGTCCCCTGAGGGTTTTTTTGTCCCCACGTACCCACTCGGTGCCATTGTCACCCCCCCGTGTCCCCTGGGGGTTTTTTTGGGGTCCCCTGGGGGATTTTGGGGTCACTGTCCCCCCTGTCCCCACGTACCCACTCGGTGCAGTTCACCAGGGCGCTGCTCGTGGGCTGCAGGAGGCAGGTGCTGCGGTACGGGGCCCCGTTGAACCTGCACAGACCCAAAAACCCAGGAAATCACCCCAAAAGGTCAGGAAATCACCCCAAAATGTCAGGAAATCACCCAAAAAATGCAGGAAATTACCCCAAAAAGTCAGGAAATCACCCCAAAATGCCAGGAAATCACCCCAAAAAATCAGGAAATCACCCCAAAATGTCAGGAAATTACCCAAAAAAGCCAGGAAATCACCCCAAAATGTCAGGAAATCACCCCAAAAGGTCAGGAAATGGCCCCAAAATCCCCAGGAAACACCCCGGGGAGGTGCCGGGGAAGATTCCCCCCAGAATTCCNTTAGGCCTGACTTGAGCCACTCCTTGATGGGGTCGAGCGAGGCCACCGGGATGGCGTTGATCATGGTCACTTTGCGCGCGTAGTCCTTGTAGACGATSACCAGGTCGAAGTTCTTGAGGTGGAACTGAACCCGCTCGAAGTGGATCAGCTCCACCTCGTCCAGGGTCACCACGAACGGCGGCTGAGGGGACAGGGACAGGTCTGAGTGACAGCTGGGGACAGGTCTGAGGGGACAGCTGGGGACAGCTGGGGACATCTGGGGACAGCTCTGAGGGGACAGGGACAGCTGGGGACAGCGTGAGGGGACAGGGGACAGGGACAGGTCTGAGTGACAGCTGGGGACATCTGAGAGTGAGCTGGGGACATCTGGGGACACCTGGGGACAGCTCTGAGGGGACAGGGACAGGTTTGAGTGAGCTGGGGACACCTGGGGACACATCTGGGGACATCTGGGGACAGCGGTGAGGGGACACCTGGGGGGGGCCTGGGGACATCTGGGGACATCTGGGGACACACCTGAGTGAGCTGGGGACAGCTGGGGACATCTGGGGACAGCTCTGAGGGGACAGGGGACACCTGGGGACAGCTGAGAGTGACCTGGGGACAGCTCTGAGGGGACAGCTGGGGACACCTGGGGACAGCTGGGGACACACCTGAGTGAACCTGGGGACATCTGGGGACAGCTCTGAGGGGACAGGGACAGGTCTGAGTGAGATGGGGACATCTGGGGACAGCTGGGGACACCTGGGGACAGCTCTGAGGGACCTGGGGACAGTTGGACACACCTGGGGTCACCTGTCCCCCCCTGTCCATACCCACTCGGTGCCATTGTCACCATTGTCACCCCGTGTCCCCTGAGGGTTTTTTTGGGGTCCCCTCAGGATTTTTTGGGGTCCCCTGAGGGATTTTTTGTCCCCACGTACCCACTCGGTGCCATTGTCACCCCGGGGTCCCCTGAGGGTGTTTTTGGGGTCCCCTGAGGGGATTTTGGGGTCCCTGTCCCCCCCTGTCCCCACGTACCCACTCGGTGCCATTGTCACCATTGTCACCATTGTCACCATTGTCACCCCAGGTGTCCCCTGAGGGTGTTTTTGGGGTCCCCTGAGGGTTTTTGGGGTCCCCTGAGGGGGTTTTTGTCCCCACGTACCCACTCGGTGCCATTGTCACCCCTGGGGTCCCCTGAGGGATTTTTTGGGGTCCCCTGAGGGATTTTGGGGTCCCTGTCCCCCCCTGTCCCCACGTACCCACTCGGTGCCATTGTCACCATTGTCACCCCCGGGGTCCCCTGAGGGTTTTTGGGTTCCCCTGAGGGTTTTTGGG
>NW_026625270.1:10030-11318 GCF_030028575.1 Malurus melanocephalus | reverse complement strand
AAAATAGATGGAAAAACCTCAAATCCACAAAAATCATCCAAAATCCTCCTAAAGCCGTGAAAATTCCCCAAAATCCTCTGTGGATCCACTAAAAACCCCAAAAATCCATGGGATATCCAAGAAAACACTGGAAACCACCCCAAAAATCCTGAAAAATGGGAAAAATGGGAAAAAAAATGCCAAAAAAATGGTGGGAATGACCCAAAAATGCTGGGATTGACCCAAAAGTGCTCAGATTGACCCAAAAATGGTGGGAATGACCCAAAAATGACAGGGAATGTTCTGGAATGTCCCAAAATCCCCGGATTTTGCCCCGAATGAGCCAAAAATGACGGGGAACGTTCCAGAATGTCCCAAAATCCCCGGATTTTTCCCCGAATGACCCAAAAATGACAGGGAATGTTCCGGAATGTCCCAAAATCCCCGGGTTTTGCCCCGAATGACCCAGAAATGACGGGGAATGTTCCGGAATGTCCCAAAATCCCCAGACTTTGCAAAGAATGACCCAAAAATGACGGGGAATGTTCCGGAATGTCCCAAAATCCCCAGATTTTGCAAAGAATGACCCAAAAATGACGGGGAACGTTCTGGAATGTCTCAAAATCCCCGGATTTTGCCCCGAATGACCCAAAAATGACGGGGAATGTTCTGGAATGTCCCGAAATCCCCGGATTTTGCCCCGAACCCGCACCTGCTCGGCGTAGAGGTCGTCGCGGTCGTGCATGTGTTGGTGTTTGCCCAAATCCGTGGTGATTTCCCCCACTTCGGTGTAGAACTGCACGTCCGTGTGCCGCTTCTTCCCGAACATGATGGCGTTCTGGGGGRAAAAATCRGGAATTTGGGAAATTCTGCTCRAAATCCTCGGGTTTCGGCAAAAAAAATCAGCGGATTTGGATCAAAATTCCAGGTTTTGAACCAAAATCACGGAATTTTGACCCAAACCCATGAGGTTTTGACCTAAACCCATAAAATTTCAATCCCAAACCACCAAACACCTCAAAACTGAGGGGTTCTGATACAAAATCACAAAATTCCACTAAAAACTGGGGGTTTTGACCCAAAATCTCAACATTTTGGCCCAAAACCCCAGGGTTTTGATCTCAAATCGCTGAGGTTGATCCAAACCACGAAATTGCTTTAAATCCCAAGAGATTTCGACTCCAAATCATGGGATTTCCACCCAAATCTGAGCAGTTTTGCCCCAACAACCCTTTTCTTGAACCCAAACCCCCAAAATCCGCGTTTTTCCCCCCAAATCCATGTTTTTCCCCCCAAAATCCGTGTTTTT
>NW_026625270.1:3672-7597 GCF_030028575.1 Malurus melanocephalus | reverse complement strand
ACCCAACATTGACCACCCAATATTGACCAATGTCCACCCAACATTCACCAATGACCACCCAACATTGACCACTCAATGCTCTGACCAGAGAGTCCTGCTTGACGATGCCCTGCGGACACGGTGACCACTCAGTGACCATCAGTGACCATCGGTGACCATCAGGTGACCACTGAGTGACCACTGAACTGACCACCCAACATCCACCAATGACCACCCAACATTGACCACTCAACACCCAACATTCACCACTCAACGCTCTGACCAGAGAGTCCTGCTTGACGATGCCCTGTGGAGATGGTGACCATTGGTGACCGCTGAGTGACCACTGAGTGACCGCTGAGTGACCACCCAACATCCACCAATGGCCACCCAACATTGACCACCCAACATTGACCACCCAACGCTCTCCCAGCCCTCCCTGACCAGAGAGTCCTGCTTGACGATGCCCTGTGGACCATTGGTGACCACTGAGTGACCACTCAGTTAACCCTCAGTGACCGCGGAGTGACCACTGAACTGACCACCCAACATTGACCAATGACCACCCAACATTGACCACTCAACGCTCTGACCAGAGAGTCCTGCTTGACGATGCCCTGCGGACACGGTGACCACTGAGTTACCATCAGTGACCATCGGTGACCACTGAGTGACCACTGAGTGACCGCTGAGTGACCACTGAATGCTCTCTGAACTGACCACCCAACATTCACCAATGGCCACCCAACATTGACCACTCAACACCCAACATTCACCACTCAACGCCCGCTGCCCAAACGCTCTCCCAGCCTTCCCTGACCAGCAGATGACCATCAGGTGACCATGAGATGACCGCTTGGTGACCGATCAGTGACTGCTGAATGCCCTCTGAACTGACCATGCAACATTCACCACCCAACACCCACCAATGTCCACCCAACACTGACCACTCAATGCCCACTGCCCAAACGCTCTCCCTGACCATGAACTGACCACTCGGTGACCACTCGGTGACCATCAGGTGACCGCTCGGTGACCGCTCAGTGACCACTGAATGCCCTCTTAACTGACCACCCAACATTCACCAATGACCACCCAACATTGACCACCCAACGCCCGCTGCCCAAATGCTCTCCCAGTTCTCCCTGACCATCAGGTGACCATCAAGTGACCACTGGGTGACCATGAAGTGACCATCAGATGACCATGAACTGACCACTGGGTGACCACTGGGTGACCACTGGGTGACCATCAGATGACCATGAAGTGACCACGAGCTGACCATGACCTGACCATCAGGTGACCATGAGCTGACCATCAGGCGGTCAGCAGGTGACCATGAGCTGACCATGACCTGACCATGAGGTGACCATCAGATGACCATGAGCTGACCACTGGGTGACCACGRGCTGCCCAGGACCCACCTCCTTCTCCTTCTCCTCGGCCTCGCGGGTCTTGTAGCGTTTCTGCACCTCTTTGATGATGCGGAACGCGTTCTGCAGGTTCGACGCCGGCACCGTCGACTCCCCCGGCGGCTTCAGGTTGGACGCGCGGTACGTTCTGGGGACAGGGACAAAGGGACACCAGGGTGACCACACACAGTGACACCAGGGGACAGGGACCTCACTGTGACATCCCCATGGTGTCACCCGGGGACAGGGACAAAGTGACACCAGGGTGACACCAGGGGACAGTGACCACACTGTGACACCACCAAGTGACACCCGGGGACAGGGACACACAGGTGACACCCAGGGGACAAAGTGACAGCAGGGTGACACCAGGGTGACACCACAACAGTGTCACACGGGGACAGTGACCACACTGTGACACTACCAAGTGACACCCGGGGACAGGGACAAAGTGACACCAGTGTGACCCCACTGTGACCACACCAAGTGACACCCAGGGGACAGGGACAAAGTGACACCAGGGTGACACCACCAAGTGTCACCCGGGGACAGGGACCCCACTGTGACATCCCCACAGTGTCACCCGGGGACAGGGACAGGCTGAGGGTGACCCAGGGGACAAAGTGACCCCACTGTGACCCCACCAAGTGACACCAGGGGACAGGGACCCCACTGTGACATCCCCACAGTGTCACCGGGGACAGGGACAAAGTGACACCAGGGTGACACCAGGGTGACCCCACAACGGTGTCACACAGGGACAGGGACACACAGGTGACACCCAGGGGACAAAGTGACACCACCAAGTGACACCACCAAGTGACACCCGGGGACAGGGACCCTGCTGTGACCCCACTGTGACCCCACCAAGTGACACCAGGGTGACACCACCAAGTGACACCCGGGGACAGGGACAGGCTGAGGGTCACCCAGGGGACAGGGACCCCACTGTGACATCCCCACTGTGACACCCGGGGACAGTGACACCACTGTGACGCCACTGTGACCCCACCAAGTGACACCCAGGGGACAGAGACATGCTGAGGGTCACCCAGGGGACAAAGTGACACCAGTGTGACACCAGGGGGACAGGGACCCCACTGTGACATCCCCACGGCGTCACCCAGGGACAGGGACACATTGAGAGTGACCCAGGGGACAAAGTGACCCCACTGTGACCACACCAAGTGTCACCCGGGGACAGGGACACACTGAGGTGTCACCAGGGGACAGGGACACATTGAGGGTGACCCAGGGGACAATGACCACACTGTGACCCCACCAAGTGTCACCCGGGGACAGGGACCCCACTGTGACATCCCCACGGCGTCACCCAGGGACAGGGACACAGGGAGGGGTCACCCAGGGACAGGGACACACTGAGGTGACACTCAGGTGACAATGACACAGGTGACACACAGGTGACAATGCCACCCAGTGTCACCCACATCTCCTTGACGAAGGTGGCCTCGGGGTTGGGGAAGATGTTCCCCAGGTGACAATGCCACACACACTCAGGTGACAATGCCACACACACACAGGTGACAATGCCACACACACAGGTGACACAGAGGTGACACACAGGTGACAATGACAGAGGTGACAATGACACAGGTGACAATGACACAGGTGACAATGACAGAGGTGACAATGACACACAGGTGACAATGACACAGGTGACAATGACACAGATGACAGGTGACAATGACACAAGTGTCACTCACATCTCCTTGACGAAGGTGGCCTCGGGGTTGGGGAAAATGTTCCCCAGGTGACAATGCCACACACACAGGTGACAATGACAGACACACAGGTAACAATGACACCCAGGTGACAATGACACAGGTGACACACAAGTGACAATGACACACACACTCAGGTGACAATGACACACACACAGTGTCCCCCAGGTGACAATGACACAGGTGACACACAGGTGACAATGACACAGGTGACAATGTCACTCACATCTCTTTGACGAAGGTGGCCTCGGGGTTGGGGAAAATGTTCCCCAGGTGACAATGACACACACACAGTGACACACAGGTGACACTCAGGTGACAATGACACAGGTGACAATGACACAGGTGACAATGCCACCCAGTGTCACTCACATCTCTTTGACGAAGGTGGCCTCGGGGTTGGGGAAGATGTTCCCCAGGTGACAATGACACAGGTGACACTCAGGTGACAATGACACAGGTGACAATGACACACACACAGAGGCGACAATGCCACAGGTGACACTCAGGTGACAATGACACAGGTGACAATGACACACAGGTGACACACAGGTGACAATGACACAGGTGACAATGACACACGTGTCACTCACATCTCTTTGACGAAGGTGGCCTCGGGGTTGGGGAAAATGTTCCCCAGGTGACAATGCCACACACACAGGTGACAATGACACACACAGAGGTGACACACAGGTGACACACAGGTGACAATGACAGAGGTGACAATGACACAGGTGACAATGACACACACACTCAGGTGACACTCAGGTGACAATGACACAGGTGTCACTC
>NW_026625270.1:0-976 GCF_030028575.1 Malurus melanocephalus | reverse complement strand
GGCCCCACCTTGATGGTGGCGATGTGGAAGGGCGTGGCGATGCCGAACACGGGCATGATGACGCTCTCGTATTTTTTGTCGATGTAAATTTTCATCTCCCGCACGTGCGGCTCCTTGGGCAGCAGCGCCGCGCTCTTGTAGGACACGTTCGACTTCCGGGCCCTAAAACGGGGTGAAATCATCGGGATTTGGGAAAAAATATCGGGATTTGGGGAAAAACATCGGGATTTGGGAAAAAATACCGGGATTTGGGGTGAAAATATCGGGATTTGGGAAAAAATTCCGGGATTTGGGGTGAAAATATCGGGATTTGAGGCAAAAACATTGGGATTTGGGGTGAAAACATCGGGATTTGGGAAAAAATACCGGGATTTGGGGTGAAAACATTGGGATTTGGGGCGAAAACATCGGGATTTGGGGTGAAAATATCGGGATTTGAGGCAAAAACATCGGGATTTGGGGTGAAAACATCGGGATTTGGGAAAAAACATCGGGATTTGGGGCAAAATCATCGGGATTTGGGAAAAAATACCGGGATTTGGGGTGAAAACATCGGGATTTGGGAAAAAATACCGGGATTTGGGAAAAAAACATCGGGATTTGGGGAAAAAACATCGGGATTTGGGGAAAAAACATTGGGATTTGGGCAAAAACATCGGGATTTGGGGTGAAAACATGGGGATTTGGGGTGAAAACATCGGGATTTGGGGTGAAAACATCGGGATTTGGGGTGAAATCATCGGGATTTGGGAAAAAATATCGGGATTTGGGAAAAAACATCAGGATTTGGGAAAAAATACCGGGATTTGGGGGGAAAACATCGGGATTTGGGGAAAAACATCGGGATTTGGGGAAAAACATCAGGATTTGGGGCGAAAACATCAGGATTTGGGGTGAAATCATCGGGATTTGGGGAAAAAACATCGGGATTTGGGAAAAAATACCGGGATTTGGGGTGAAAACATCGGGATTTGGG
>NW_026625269.1:14899-15835 GCF_030028575.1 Malurus melanocephalus | reverse complement strand
TTAGTGCCCCAGCCACTGTCACCACCCACATCCGGGGGCGGGACAGGAAGTAGCTCACAGGAAGTCACGGGATGGGGGAGGAAGGAAGTCCCCCATCCAGGAAGTGACCGGGCRGGTTCCATCTCTCRGAATCGGAGGGATGTGTGGGCCRCRGTAGCCAAGGATTGTCTCAGCAGTGGAGACAGTGAGGGCTTAGAMRCTATAAAAGATATTGCATGCCCTGTGATATTTAATCAGGTACCGCCGGGTGAGATTGATGCTACCATAACGGCACTTGACTGGAAGCTCCTCTCCCAACTCAGAGCTACGGTCAGCCAGTATGGAGTGACGAGTGAGCCTGTCCGGCAAATGATCGATTATATCTGRGGGACCCAGCTATKGTTACYGAATGATTGCCGAGGCATTGCAAAGCTTATATTCACCCAGCATCAGCAACTTTTATTTGATGCTCACTGGCAAGCTTTCTGCCAGCAATCTGCCTCGGTGGATTGAGTTGATGGGGACCCCCTTCRAGGTGTAACTGTGGACGAGCTGCTAGGCYRCGGACCCCATACTCGTACTGAGAGCCAGGTCCTAATGGGTCCAGATAAATGCCGTGAATCCATGCGCTTGGCTCGATTGGCGATAGATAAAAGATCCAGGAGGGGTCCCAGCATATATGGGTATCAAACAGGGCAGATTGGAGGCGTTTGGCACCTTTATTGATCGTGTGGCCAACGCTATGCAGAAAGCTAGGGTTCCTGACCACATGAACACTACAATGTTAAAGCAGTGTGCACTCCAAAATTGTAACCCTGCTACCAGGAGTGTGTTAGCCAWTTTAGGGGCCAATTGGACAAYAGAGGAAGCCCTTGAACACATTGCCAATATTCCAGTGGGGCCGCAGGCAATGCTTGTGGARGCAATTAGAGATCTGGGACTAGGTCTTAAGGAACA